>NC_056733.1:565517978-565595478 GCF_019279795.1 Protopterus annectens | reverse complement strand
AATTCTCATACTTTTTTTTTTTTGTAGCATTATTGATTGTGACTATTCTGGTTTCCTGAACTTTGACATATTTGTTTATATAAATGCCTACAGTTCTGTCTATACAGCCTTCATTTTTCTCTACAAGTATGATAGAATCATAGTTCAGCTTGTTGACCAACTATTTCAGATTCTGGTTGCAAACTTTTCTTTGCCTTTTTATATTCTTATTTGCCTTTGTATATTTGCAAGTGAGGAGTGTGTGTTGAGCAGATGGAAAGAGTACTTTGAGGAGCTGATGAATGAAGAGAATGAGAGGGAGCGAAGGTTGGATGATGTGCGGATAGTGAATCATGAAGTGCAATGGATTAGCAAGGAGGAAGTAAGGATAGCTATGAAGAGGATGAAGAACGGAAAGGCTGTTGGTCCAGATGACATACCTGTGGAAGCATGGAGGTGTGTAGGTGAAATGGCAGTAGAGTTTTTAACTAGATTGTTTAATGAAATCTTGAATAGTGAGAGGCTACCTGAGCAATGGAGAAGAAGTGTTTTGGTACAGATTTTTTAAGAATAAGGGTGATGTGCAGAGCTGTAGTAACTACAGAGGGATTAAATTGATCAGTCACATCATGAAGTTATGGGAAAGAGTAGTGGAAGCTAGGTTAAGAAGGGAGGTGATGATTAGTGATCAGTAGTATGGTTTCATGCCAGGAAAGAGCACTACAGATGCGATGTTTGCTCTGAGAGTGTTGATGGAGAAGTACAGAGGTCAGAAGGAGTTGCATTGTCTTTGTGGACTTAGAGAAAGCATAAGACTGGGTGCCTAGAGAGGAGTTGTGGTATTGTATGAGGAAGTCAGAAGTGTCAGAGAAGTATGTAAGAGTGGTACAGGATATGTACAAGGGTAGTGTGACAGCTGTGAGGTCTGCGGTGGGAGTGAGGGATGCGTTTAAAGTGGAGGTGGGATTACATCAAGGATCAGCTCTGAGCCCTTTCTTATTTGCAATGGTGATGGACAGTTTGACAGACGAGATCAGACAGGAGGTCCTCGTGGACTATGATGTTTGCAGATGACATTGTGATCTGTAGTGAGAGTAGGGAACAGGTGGAGGAGACCCTGGAGAGGTGGAGATATGCTCTAGAGAGAAGAGGAATGAAGGTCAGCAGGACTAAGACAGAATATATGTGTGTGAATGAGAGGGAGGATAGAGGAATGGTGAAGATGCAGGGAGTAGAGGTGGCGAAGATGGATGAGTTTAAATACTTGGGGATCAGCAGTTCAGAGTAATGGTGAGTGTGGAAGAGAGGTGAAGAAGAGAGTACAGGCAGGATAGAGTGGGTGGAGAAGAGTGTCAGGAGTGATTTGTGACAGACTGGTACCATTAAGAGTGAAAGGGAAGGTCTACAAGAGGGTAGTGAGACCAGCTATGTTATATGGGTTGGAGACAGTGGCATTTACAAAAAGGCAGGAGTCAGAGCTAGACGTGGCAGAGTTAAAGATGTTAAGATTTGCACTGGGTGTGACAAGGGTAGACAGGATTAGGAATAAGTATATTAGAGGGTCAGCCCAGGTTGGAAGGTTTGGAGACAAAGCCAGAGAGGCAAGATTACGTTGGTTTGGACATGTGCTGAGGAGGGATGCAGAGTATATTAGGAAAAAGATGCTAAGGATGAAGCTACCAGGTAACAGGAAAAGAGGAAGGCCTAAGATAACGTTTATGGATGTGGTGAGAGAGGACATGCAGGTGGTTGGTGTGACAGAGCAAGATGCAGAGGGCAGGAAGAAATGGAAACAGTTGATCTACTATGGCGACCCCTAACGGGAGTATCCGGAAGAAGATATTTGTATTGTGTCTTTGGTTTATAAATCTGACAGTCTTCTGCAGATTTCTGTTTTTGCTGACTTATTAAATAATTTTGTTTATTTTTATTTATTTTCGGTTACTGACAGTGAAGTAGAAGCAGGCAGTTATCTTTTCAGCCCGTGGCTCATTTAACAGTCAGATTGATGCAGAGCTTTAGTCCCTACAGTTGATTATTCCTATTTTCTACAAATTGTGAGATGGCAGTTCTTATAGCAATTGTTTCCATTATTCCTCATGAGCTTATTCATAGTTTGAATAGTTCTTTCCACTTATCCATTAGATTACAGAAAGTGTGAACTTGATTGTTATATGTCTGTATTCACACTCCTACCCAAATCTTACGAATTCCTGACTTTTGTATTGTGGGTGATTGTAAGGTGCAGCAACATCAGGTGTTCCTGTATCGAAAAAGTATGGACATTCATGCAGTAATTACACCTGAACTTATTGAGTTTGTCAGTTTGATTATTTCACAGTGCTTTGAATAATAATGTATACTTACAACATATGTGGCTTCCTTAATTGGAATAATCTTGTGTACATGTAACATACCTTAAACTGAAAGAAAGCTGTGCTTACTTAACTCCACAGACTTGGGTGTTCCTCACTAACAGGACAATCTGGGAATGTATTTAGGGTTGCCATCTTTTCAATTGCCCAAAGTGGGACTTTTTTGTAGAAATGTCAGATTTTGCAGGGCAAAACATACCCACAGCCAGTACAAAGGAAAGAACTTCAATTTTTTGCCTAAATAAATGCTTATTCTTGTAGCATTATAGTTGCTTATTCTGTTTCTTATAACATTTAGGTGTTTCAGATACAAAATAATTGTTGTATGCAACTACTACAGAAAATATAGGAAAATTTTTGTCTAAAATCTCAGGACATTTGCCATTTTTTCAATTTTTTTTTTGCAGGACACAACTGCCCAAAGAGGGACTGTCCCTCGCAAAATGGGACAGGTGGTAACCCTAAATGTATTGGTTAATATAGCAATAGCCGATATTAGTAAAACGACAGTATGATAACCTATGATGAACAGCCTCTATTTAAATGTGTTTTTAAATATGGCTGTATATGCTGATGAAGGGTAGAGTACCCAAGCTTCGTTATTAAAGTTGGTTTGGTCACAACTTTGTGTCCTATGGATAATATGGCCAAACAAAGCCAACCGTGGGTAATGCATTACCCACACCCAGAAGTGGTTATTATATACAATGACATTATTTAAGAAAAAAAATACTTTTCTTAAATAATGGCATTGTATAATGCCTCCTTGCTGTCCTTCCGCAGCTGTCTGGTATTCTGCGGCAGTTATGATTTACTGCGCATGCCAATGCAGTACATCAGAGCTGTGGGCAAAAGCAACGGAGAAAGCAAGATCTCCGTTGCTTTTTAAAAACTTTTTCGCTATGTTAAATGTGTTTAACATAGCGAGACAGCTTTAAAAAAAGCAACGGAGAATATCTGTTGCTTTTTTAAAGCTGTCTCGCTATGTTAAACCCATTTAACATAGCGAGACAGTTTTGAAAAAAGCAACGGAGAAAGCAAGATCTCCGTTGCTTTATAAAAACTGTTTCGCTATGTTAAATGAGTTTAATATAGCGAGACAGCTTTAAAAAAAGCAATGGAGAATATCCATTGCTTTTTTTAAAGCTGTCTGGCTATGTTTAACCCATTTAACATAGTGAGACAGTTTAGAAAAAAGCAACGGAGAAAGCAAGATCTCCGTTGCTTTTTAAAAACTGTTTCGCTATGTTAAATGAGTTTAACATAGCGAGACAGTGTGAAGCAACGGAGATCTTGCGTTCTCCATTGCTGTAAAAAAAAAAAGAGTTATAGTAATGGAAAAAGTCCGGGCAACCGGACCATTTTCCATTACTATACCTCTGATTTACAACATGCACGCTGACCAATCAGCGTGCATATATTTGAATATTTAATGGGGGGGGGGGTCGTCATATAATATCCCTTCTTTTAGATTGTTGCTTTGGTATGAATTGAAAGTTGTACAACACTGCACTGCTTGTGCTATCTGATTTGATGCTTCTGGTCAGTGCATTCTTTATTTTGCTTTTTCTTTTGTGTTATACTGTTACCAGATGTGATTCCTTTATCCTTATATTTGTCTTCCCATATGATTTGGAAGCTGTTATTTTTGCCAGTTTTGAACATTAAATCCTAGACCCAACTTGTTTCTTCATTGAAAGAAAAACAAGATTGAATCTTTCTCATTGCTGATGGTTGTTCATTCAAGTCCAACCTATCACTTTAGTTTCTTTAAATAACCTTTTTTTACTAAGTCAGTGTTAGTATGTCTCTGGAGTTATTGCACAACTTGTTATATCATTTGATAACTGCAGAATTACCCAGGGAATCTGTATTTCTTCAGGCTAATGGCTCCTTTTCCATGTCAGCACTTGTCTTTTGTGAGGGAGGTTCCCTGGTTTTGCTGTTGCACATAAGCATGGTGGTAGATATCTCAGGAGTATCCTTTCATTACAATGTTAATTTTTATTTCATCCAAGAATCTATCTCCCCACATGTCCACTGTAAATGAAACTGATTTGACTGGACTAATGTGGTTAACACTATGTAATTAACATATTTTAGTGCAGAATAATAGCTTGTGAGAAGTCAGAATAATAATATAAGAATACATTTTAAGGAGATATAAAAAGTTTTACTCAGCAAGAGAATGATTATTTTAGAAAACTGAGGTATACCACTATTGATTGGGGACTTGCTGAATTTAAAAAAAGAAAGCTGCTGCAAAACTGGCTAGGTTCACATTTGCATATGGTTTGAATAGGTTCATAAGTATTTACTAGCTATTGATCCATGACTGTCTTTAGCCATACATTCCATTAAGTTTTTAGCCCTTATATTTTAAGTGCGACTAACCCAGAGAAGAGCAGAACATTTAAATGTTGCCCCTACCCATGAGGGACAAGGATATTAACCCAGGGGTGAATTTGTAGTTATGCATCAGTTCTTTCAGATTACATTTGAATAGTGTTAAGAGAAGTGCTTTGCTTTGCCTGGAGAGGAAGATGATTCCAAAGTATTTTTCTCTGCAATACATATCTGTCCCTCCAATATGTTCTTTTTTATTGGAAAAAGGTCTCTTGAGCAGGTGTTTGTGTCCCACTGGACTTGCAAATGTGTAGTAAATGTGACAGGATGCAGTCTGTTGAGCCTCTGTATGCAAGGCAGACACCAATAAGAGCAACAAGGTTTTGAGACAGTTTGCATAGTTTTTATGATTTAGGCCCTTGATTTTCTTAGTAAGAAAGCATTGTCAGAGTTGTTATATTTGGACAGGTGCATACAAAAGGGGGCTTTATACTCCCTGATCATCCTGATGAGTTAGATTACAGTGGAATGAGCACACCCCTGGACCTGGATGCCAGACTGTTAGAAGTAAGCTGTGCTATGAAAAAGGACTTTCTTAAAATAGTTGACACTTGGTGATTGAAGGACAATTTGAAGGACAGTTAGTTGTCTGCATAGCTTCCCAGGTCCCTAACCAATGGATCGATTTTCATGGGTGTTTTATCAATTTGATAGTTACAAGGGATTCCTTTATACATTTTTTAGCATTTAGTTTTAGTCCATGGTTTAGATACCAACTATTGGTTTGGGAAAGGCCCTCTTGGAAGGTCTTGGTGTCCAGTGGGGAGTTTATGGTGACACGTGTACAGTCATCTACAAACTTGGTCAGCAATAAACCTTTAACAGTAGCTCTGACCTCCAAGACATAGATGTCAAAGAGCATTAGACTGAACCCCAGGATACACCATTAATGAAAGGTCTTTTAGAGAAAGTAGAGCAGCCTGCCCCAATTTCCTGGGTTCTGTTTGTGAGACGGTTTGCTACAGGGACGAACATTTAGCTGGAATAGTTTATCTGTAATACCCAAGTGTGGGATGGTATTGAACACTGTGAAATGTAGATATGTGGTGCATACTGATTTGCCCTCATCCATTGTTTCAGTAGCCTTCTCAAAGCAATCAACCAGGTTAAGTAGCTGGGATCTGCCCTTGACAAATCCAAACTGCCTTGTGTCAAGAATTTGTAGCTTACCTATGTCCTTATTTATTAATTCCATTGTGACACCCCTGCAACTGGCCCAGTAATCAAGGAGCCTCAATCCTCACCATTGGCAACAGTGGGGAATGTACACACTGGGAGGATGACGTACACACACAGTAAAGTGCAATTTCCCTTAAGAGGACACAGAGATCACAGTCCATATGGGGCTGGTTTCTCCCGCTTTCTCCAGATCCCAAATAAGACTCACCACTGGCACAGCTAAAGTCAAGTTCTCCGATACTATATCTGTCCAGCCAGTGCTTCATGTCCCTGCCCAAGTAGCTCTCTCACACACACACACACACACACACACACACACACACACACACACACACACACACACACACACACACACACACCTGGGAAAGGCTGGCACAGGTTTACTAACTATGCCCCTTCTGTCCAGACTATAAGGTAGTTATCACTGCCACCAGAACCCCTTATATCAGCTACTTTAAGGCCCTTAACAGAGGGTGTCCAATCCTATTGTGCAGTGATGCTATTAATCCAAATGGTAGTCTGACCAAGAACAAGGATGTTTAGGAGTGGCCTGCACAGTGTCACCAAATAGATATGCAACTACTCTAAGAGCTTTAATATCTATAAACAGATCAGCCACAATTAAAAGGTTTAAATATATTTAATAATAAATAATAAAAGAACTAGACAATACTCAGTAAATAATCAGTTACACCAAAGTTCAAAATCACAGGAAATATTATAACAACATTGCAGGACAGTCTCAAATAAATAAAACATCTAAGCCTATACTTTACTGTATTCCTGTCCGAATCTAAAAAAAGTTACTATGCCCTAAAAACTTACTTACAGCAAGGCAAGTGCAGATGAGTGGATGCTTCCTGTTCAAAGACAAAATGCCCAGTCTCTCTCTCTCTGTCAGAGAGTTATTAAATTAATATCAAATATTACTGCTGGGTTAGCTTGGATGACATCACTTTTTTGTCACCTGACTTTAGTTCCCAAGCTAAACCCCCTTTGTCAGAAACTAACATAATTTAGCATCTCTCTGTGAAAATACATAGCCTTCAGATGTTTGCAACTGCTAGGAGACATAAAACAATAAACACTCACAAAACAAAACAGTGCAGAAGACACTCTAGTTCTAGAAGTCCTGTTTCCATGCTGCATTGAAATTAACTTTTATGATGCAGTAATAAAACAATTTAATTTCAAATATTTCCTCTGATTTTTTTCAAGTTAACATCCTGTGTTCTAGTTTCCGTTAAACATATACATCTAAACAGTCACAATAGTGCATGTACATTCCTGTTCTATTCCAACAGGGCATGCTGTGGTTACATTTTAGCTCAGTACTTTATGCACACTTCTGTATAAATCATATCAATATTCCAAATTATATAGAATTAGTTACAGAATTCCCGATAGCTGGGCTGGCAGTGTAGCATATATAATGATCTTTTCCAGAGCCCTATAGATGAGGCTGGTCAAACATGTGGGTCTATAATTTCCCATTTCAGTCAATGCGCCACCTATGTGCAAGGGGATGACAGATGTTCATCGTGTTTCACTGTTGCAGTCATTACACTTGGGTTATCCTGCTGGCAGGCTACCCACAGTCGGCCTGAATTCCAAAGTCTAGGTCCGGCGTCGGTTGCTGTCGCCTCTTCCCTGACGTCAGTGCGCCAGGGGCGTAAAAGATGCAGCCGACGCCATTTTCTCCAGTCTTTCTTGCTGCACGGTGCCAGAAGCAAAAGCAGTTCACAAGTGCCGGTTGGCCGACTCCTGAGAAATACAAAGACGAATTTCAGATCCGAAGTCTTCATTAAAGCTAAGTACCTCGTTGTGGAAACTTTTTTCTTGCTCCAGACCGATGTCAGAAAATGTTAACAATTGTATTTCTTGTGGGAAGCAAATACCTCATAAGGATTTTCACTCTAACTCTATTCCTTGCCTAGGCCCTGATCAGAACGTTGCTAGCTGTCGGTTTTGTGCTAGATTTAACCAACGCACTATTAAGCGTCGGTACGATTTTGCTTTTCATTACTTTGGCTGAAGATTCAATTATATAATGCCGTTGGAACAACTGACGACCGGAGTTTCTAAAAAATGCAAGGAAAAAGAAAAGGACAGGCATCCGAGGTCCAGAACCGACGATGAGGCTTCCGCTAAGTCAGTCGCCGGTTTGCCAGTTCTCAGTGAGGTGCTTTCGCAGCCCCTGATGCCTGCTACCTCAGAGCCACAGGCCGCTGACGACTCCCATGTGGAGCCAGCTAGGCCTCTAGATACTCAAGGTATTGGACACTTGGAAACTATTCCCTCAGATGGGTCCAGAGCCGCTGAGCAGGCATCGGCTTCTGAGGGTGTTTTCAGAGCTACACATTTATATGTAAAGCCTACTTCAGCTTCCAAAGCAAAGACTAAAGCAGCTCTAAAGACAAAGAAACAAGTACGTCATTCTCCTGGGCAGACTTCGATGCCTAAAAAACAGATGCTCAAAATGGCCGAAGACCTAATTACATTGATCAGGGGTTCCCATCCTCCACCTGACAAGAGGCCTAGGCAAGAGACAGAATATGAATCTTCAGATCAGGTTTCCATTTCCTCTGATTCCTCCTCTGAACAGGAATACTCTCTTCCTCCTTATGAGAATTCTGATACTGAAGAATCTATCCCTTCAGCCTCCCCACCTGAGGACTATTCTTTTGGGGAAACCCTGCATACCATGAGGGAGCACTTCCATTGGGAGAGCCAAGACTATTCAGAGTCTAAGAAAAGGCTTAGAGATTTTCTTTTACTACCTCAACACAGACCTCTGGCTATTCCTCCTGTGTTAGACATTGTAGATGATGTATTTTCAGAATCCGGCCTTTCTCCTGATTCTTTACCCCCTGCCCCTGTTAAACCAGACAGATACTACAGCGTTCCAGATTCACATAAATTCCTTTATAAAAACCGTGCTGCTGACCCAGAAACTATTTCACAGGGTCCCAAAGGGGTCAAGACTTCTGCAAAAAACCCTATCCCCTCTGACAGGGATTCAAGAGCGCTAGACAGATGGGGAAAAAAGGTTTACACTTCTGCAACTTTGACTGTGAGGGCTTTAAACTGTCAATTTCATATGCTTAAATATCAGCAATACTTAATGTTACTGCTAAAACAGAAAATGTTGTTAAATTCTGAATGTGCAGAAAATAAGGAAATGCAGGATTTATTGCATGATACTGAACAAGTAGGAAAGCATACATTGCAATGTGGTTTTGATTCTTTGGAGGCCTCTTGCAGGGCCGCAGTTACGGGTTCTGTCATTAGGAGGCATGTTTGGTTAAAGGAACAGAATCTGCCTGATTATGTTAAAGCAAAATTACTAGATGCCCCATTACAGCATGATACTTTATTTGGTGTTAAAGCAGAGGAGGTGTTGAAAAAAATGGAGGACAAAGCTAAATCAATGCAAACAGTAAAGGATTTCTTACAGGTACAGCCACCCAGATTTAGCAGGAACTGGCCTACAAAGAATTGGTCCTTTCCAATGTCAGACAGGCCACAAAGAGGCAGATCCCATCCCCAGGGCTCATACAGGCCTAAATGTATTCAGGGCACATGGCCCACAAGCCAAATGCATCTTCATATTAATCAAAAAGAGATGCTAGCTGTTCAAAATGCCCTGACAGCTTTCAAGGATCTACTTCATCCAGGACAACTACTGATAAGGACGGACAATACTACAGTCACGTGGTACATAAACAAGCAGGGGAGGCACGCATTCCTACCCCCTCTGCAGACAAGCAATGACCTTGTGGGACACAGCATCAACTTTTCAAGTACACCTGCAAGCACAATTCCTGCCAGGAAAGAAAAATTCTCTGGCAGACGAACTAAGCAGAAACCTCACGGATCCCCATGAGGCAACTGGATCCACAAGTCTTCAGCATGATAACAAAGAAATGGGGATGCCCAGACATAGATCTATTTGCCTCCCCTCACAACTGCCAATTACAGACATTCTGCACAAGGACTTATCACAAGCAAGCATGGAAAGTGGACGCTCTGTCATTCAGCTGGAAAAACTTAACAGTATATGCCTTTCCTCCTCTGCCTCCTCCCCAAGGTACTCCTAAAGGTCAGACAAGAGAAGCCAAAAATGATTCTGATTGCTCCAGATTGGCCATGCCAGCACTGGTACCCAATCCTAAAGAGCTTGTCTCAGGGCCCAGCCTGGACATTGCCTCTAATTCCTCACTTACTGATTCAACAAAACAATCAGATCTTGCACAACCAACTCAGAACCCTAAATCTGGCAGCATAGCGGATAATGTAGCCATTCACAACACACCTCTGTCTAAAGCAGTGATGGATGTTATTTTGGAGGCCAGGAGGCCCAGTACCAGGAAATCTTATGCAGAAAAATGGAAAAGATTCTGTGGATTCTTCTTTGGAACCAGGTACAAGGAATTGACACGTTTGTACCAAATATTCCTCAGATTTTACAATACCTAACTGAGATGCTGGACAAAGGCCTATCTTTTTCATCAATTAAAATCCATGCCTCTGCCATTTCAGCTCATTATAATACGGGACCACCATTTTTTCACAGCCGTTGCTAAGGCAGTACCTCAGAGGGGCCAAAAACATAAGACCCCCAAGGAGAGCACCAATACCTGCATGGGACCTTAATTATGTCTTGGAAAAACTCACACTACCGCCTTTTGAGCCAGCCAATACAGCTGAAATAAAGTTCTTATCTTGGAAAACAGCTCTGCTCCTAGCAATAACCTCTGCAAGACGAGTCTCAGAGTTAACAGGCACTCATGGCTATGGAACCTTTTATTATCTTCCATCCAGACAGGGTTTCTCTGAGGACTAACCCCACTTTTATGCCTAAGGTAGTGTCCAGTGTGGCCCTTAACCAAACTATTCATTTGCCTACTTTTTATCCAAACCCACAGAATAAGGGTGAGAGACACCTGCATTCTTTGGACATACACAGACAGCTAAATTTTTACCTGGACAGAACTAAAGCTTTCAGAAATACTGAGCAACACTTAGTGGCATTTGCTGCAGGATCACAATGAAAGGCTATCTCAAAGCAGACTATTTCAAATGTATTAGTTTCTGCTATTCACAACATGGCAAATCAGTGCCTAAGGGCATTAGGCCACATTCAACCAGAGCAGCAGCCACTTCAGCAGCCTACCTTAGAGGAGTTCCAACCAAAGACATTTTAGAGGCTGCAACCTGGAGCTCAGTGCACACTTTTACCAAGCACTACCACTTACCTCTCTACTCTAAATCCAGAGCAGGCTTTGCCACTGCAGTTCTGCATGGCCTTATAGCCTCTCCTAATCCTATTTAGACCCTGCCACCCAACTTCAGCTTTGGGATTCAACCCAAGTGTAATGACTGCAACAGTGAAACACGATGAACATAGTACAGTTGTGTACCTACCATAAATGTAGATGTTCAAGTGTATTCACTGTTGCAGTCCAGGTTACCCACCCACCATCCCCCTTTTTCTTTGCTGGGACTTATCTGTACTTCTCTATCCTATACAACCTATGTGGTGTATTTGCTTGTAGAGGAAGGAAATGTTTATTTTACTGCATGCAAACTTATTGGCATAATTTTTAGCCTTCCTATTTGTGGGCACCTGACATCTGGGCAAGAAAAACTGAAGAAAATGGCATCGGCTGCATCTTTTATACCCCTGGTGCACTGACGTCAGAGAAGAGGCGACAGCAACCGATACCGGACCTAGACTTTGGAATTCAGGCCGACTGCGGGTAGCCTGCCAGCAGGATAACCCAAGTGTAATGACTGCAACAGTGAATACACTCGAACATCTACATTTATGGTAGGTACACAACTGTACTTTGCTGCCCTCCATTCATCTATCACAAAGCCTTTTTGGAGGCAGACATTGAATAGCCTGGGTAGGGCGTCTGAAGGGTCTTAGTAAGCAGCCCAGTATGCTAAGTGGCCCCATAGAATCAGTGTTCTTGACCTCAAATAATGCCTTGAGGACTTCATGGAAGATTTTGGTGGGTGTAAATCTGGGTATGAAGTCTGGGAATGTAGGTGGGATGAAGTCAGAGATAAATTTATCCGATAATCTGCCATGTTCTCTGGGTCTCTGTGTGTGATATCATATATTATTATCTCTGCACAATGCTGAGAATTGTTTCTAAGGTTTCTAACTTAGTCAAAGAAGGCTTCGTCGTTTTATCTTGTCTGGGCAGCTATTTGTACCTCGTATCTGACCTTGGTTGATTTGATCAGTGCCTAGAGTTTCTTGTTAAGTTTAGTAAGTGCTTTTTTGTTGCATCTTGAGAGTTGCACTTATTTTTATATGCAGTGATTTTTTTTTTCTTTTACTATAGAGCCTGTTTATATTTTGGTTCCACCATGGAGTTTTTATTTTTAATTTGGCAATATATTTACTTTGAAGGGGAGCAGATACATCTGTGCAGTTATTCAGATGTACATAGAATTTGACAGTAAAGGATTTTGCATAAATAGCTGGGTCATTGAGTTAGAAGAGGATTTTGAATATTAGCCAGGTCATCACTCCGTTTCAGTAGATTCACCTGGGCATAATCTCTGAATGTCATGGTATTGGAGGATGCTTCTGTCTTCAGTCTTAAGGTGAATGTGATTGATTTTTGGTCTTATTTGACCGGGGGGGGGGGGGTGGTTACAACTGGTATGGAACACAGTTGATCCCATATTGGTGACGACCAGGTCCAAGATTTTATCTCCATTGGTTTGGGTGAGAACTAATTAGTCAATAAAGCTCTGCACAGTACTGCCATCTTAGGGAGACTGCTAATGGCAGTCTTTTGCACAAACCTGGACCACCACCTGGCATATGTATTACCAATACATGCCACTAATAGCTACATCCACATCTTGATGTTCCCTCAAGTAGCTAGTAGGAGCCAGTAGTGCATTGGGGCTAGCTCACTTCCCTTCCCCCCAGAATGGGTGCAACAGTGTTAGTGAGTCACGCTCATCTCCCCCATCTGATCCTTCCATTGCCCAAGACACTAACCAAATAAAGGTAATCTAGAGTGTAATCAGGGCTTCAGCATTCTTTGCCCTGGAGCTGGACAAAGATTATCAGAATTTGGTTTGCAGAATGAGCAGGATTATTATTATTTTTTTTAGTTTAATGTACCAGTTTATGTCCAAGTATAAATCTCTCTCTAAAGTCATTACTAGAGAAACTGACTTTGAGGTGATGGGTTGTAAAAATATAATGTCCGTTAATTTTCAGATATCAAAAATGATTGCACCTCAGATGTTCTTCATCTCACATTGCTGCAGTCCTTACACTTGGGTAGTCCGCTGTCCTCGGTCGGCCCGAATATCAAAGTATAAGGCTGACGTCGGTCAAGGCGCATTTGACTGACATCAGGACGTCTGGATACAAATGCGCATGACCGACGTCATATCCTCAGTCTTTTTTGCCGCATGGTCTGATGCAGAAGCAGCGTTGCAAGTGCCGGTTGGCGTTCTGAAATTTTTCGATTTCGGAGTTTCAGACCGAGTCAAAGTTGGCTAAGTACCCCGTTGGGGAATATTTTAGTTTTTCTTGCCTCAGTGGTTTACGGATGTCAGAAAAAGTGAATAATTGTATTTCTTGTGGGAAACAGATACCGCATAGAGACTATCATACTTTGTGTATTCCTTGTTTAGGGCCTGAGCACGACGTTGTTGGGTGTCGCTCTTGTGCTAGATTCAATAAGCGCACTATAAAGAGAAGGTTAGATTGTGCCAGGTTAGTCTTCGAAGCGGTGCAATTATAAAATGCCGTCGGATGCTCCGCCCGCTTCAAGAAGCGCAAGGACAAAGCAGTTAAACATAGGCTAGAAGAACCGTCCGTGCGGACGCCGGTTCTTTAGAGGTGTCGGTGGAGCCAGTGGTTCCACGGAGGTTTCTTGGGATCCCAGGGAGAGACTTTGTTATTGCAGGATGTGGCCTCTCAGGAGGCAGGTCAGGCTGAAGGGGCTTCTCAGGTTACTATACTCCCTCCCTTCCTAGGGTGGTTAGGCCCTCTCCTTCTGTTTCCAAGGCTTCTCCCAGAGGCAGGCCAGGTTTAGCTTCAGTTGGTGTCACCCCTAGTTCTTCAGGAACTGTGCCCAAGAAGCATATGCTTAAAATGGCAGAAGATTTGATTACTTTGATTAGGGGTTCTTTGCCCCTCCTGATAAGAGACCTAGGGTGGAGCCTGAGCTAGGAGTTTTGAGCAGGCTTCGGATGTTTCAGAGTCTTGACTGAAGACTTGCAGGAGTATTCTCCTTATTCTGATTCTGATGTGGATGATTCTACTCCTTCTGCTTCTCCTCCTGAGGATTTTTCTTTTTCAGAAACTCTTCATTCCATGAGGGAGCATTTTAAGTGGGAAGGTCAGGACTTCTCTGATTCCAGGAAAAGGCTTAGGGAATTTTTGTTTTTACCCCAGCATAGGCCTTTGGCTATACCTCCTGTTTTGGATGTGGTGGAGGATGTTTTACAGAGGCTTCTCTTAATCCTGATTCTTTGCCTCCTGCTCCTGTTAAACCGGATAGGTATTACAGGGTGCCTGAAGCTCATAAGTATCTTAAGAGTCCTAGGGCAGACCCAGAAACTGTTAGTCAGGGGCCTAAAGGTGTTAAGGCTTCTGTTGTCAAGAATCCGGTTCCTGCAGATAAAGAGGCCAGGGCCTTGGATAGATGGGGAAAGAAAGTTTATACTTCTTCCACTCTAGCTATGAGGGCTTTGAATTGCCAGTTTCACATGTTGAAATACCAAAACTATCTCCTTTCACAATTGAAGTCTAAGGTTGATGCTCTGGCGGAAGGTATTGATTGTAAAGAGTTACAAGATTTAGTACATGTTTCTGAACAGGTGGGTAAGCATTCTTTGCAATGTGGTTTTGATGCTGTACAGGCCTCGTCTAGGGTGGCTGCCACTGGGTCAGTTCTTCGCAGGCACGCCTGGCTGAGGGATCAGAATTTATCTGACCATGTTAAAACAAGGATTTTAGATGCTCCTTTACAATCTGATGTGTTGTTTGGTTCTCCTGTTGAGGCAGTTTTAAAGAAAATGGAAGACAAGGCTAAGTCTATGCAGACTGTTAAAGAATTTTTGCAGGTTCAGCCTCCAAAGTTTAGTAGAAATTGGCCTACTAAGGGGTGGACGTATCCTTCTTATGATTCCCAGCCTAGAGGTAGATCTAGACGTGGTAGGGGCAGAGCTCAGGGCTCTTTCAGGCCTAGAACGGGGAGTTCTCCTGCACAGTCTTGGTGAGGGCAGGGGTCAGTCCTTTCGTAAACAGACCCAATGACCTACCTTTTCAGCTGCCAGAGCCTTCTCGTCTGGCAGCACCTTTGGGAAGGTTGGCACTTTTCAAAGAAAATTGGAGTTTAATTACCCAAGACAGATGGGTATTGGATATCATACACCACGGCTGCAGGTTTTATTTCCATACCTTGCCTCCTTTCAAAGGCATGCCAGACGTTCCTCCTCAACAAAGAATAGAGGCTCACAAGCAAATTTCTCTGTTACTCCAAATAGGGGCCATACAGCCGGTCCCTATGCCAGAAGTGGGCCTAGGATTTTATTCTCGCCTGTTCCTAGTACCAAAGAAAGGGAACACGTGGAGACCAATTTTGGACTTATCTATCCTCAACACTTTTCTGGACATTCCCAAGTTCAAAATGTTGACGTTACAGCAGCTTTTACCTCTGCTGGGCAAAGATCATTGGATGGTAACTTTGGATCTCAAGGAGGCTTATCTTCATGTTCCTATCAGACTGAGTTGCAGGAAGTATCTGCGTTCGAGCTGAGACTTCTCATTATCAGTTCTCTGCATTGCCCTTTGGCTTATCTACTGCCCAGAGTGTTCACGAAAGTTCTGACTCCAGTGATAGCTTTCCTCAGGTTAAAAGGAATACAGATCTACCCTTATTTGGACGATTGCCTGATTCTGGCTCAAGGAAGGACGAGCTTCTTCATCATTTGGATTATGTGATAGCAGTGCTAAGATGCCTGGTGTATTCTGTGAGCGAAATAAAGTCCAGTCTAGTACCCTCTCAGGACATGTGCTTTCTGGGTGTGAGACTGAATACAGCATCCCAGATGGCCTTTTGACCCCGGACAAACAAAAGAATCTTTCCCTTTACTTTCATCAGTTGTCTCATCAGTCCAGGCTGACTGCAAGGACAGTCCTTCAAGCCTTGGGGTTCATGGCATCTTGTATTCTGGTGCTTCCCAATGCCAAACTGCATATGAGGAAGCTACAATGGTATCTCAAAAATGTATGGACACAGCACTGCCAGGATTTGGACACTGTCATTCAAATAATACCTTGCATTCAAAAGGAATTGTTGTGGTGGGCTCAGGAATGTCACCTAAACAAGGGACTCTCTGTGACCCGGCCAGAGGTGAGTCAGATTCTAACGACAGATGCCTCAGACAAAGCTTGGGGAGCTCATCTGAATGGAAAGTGGATACAAGACAAGTGGCCTGCCAGACTACAACATCTACATATCAACTTGAAAGAGATGTTAGCAGTCCAGTTTGCATTAATAGCTTTCAAGGATTTACTTCTTCCAGGGCAGGTGTTGATTCTAACAGACAACACAACTGTCATGTGGTACATCAACAAGCAAGGGGAACACATTCTTATCCTCTATGCAGGCAAGCAATGATTTTGTGGGAGACTGCTCTCAGTTTACAGCTAAATCTTCAGGCAAGGTTTCTGCCGGGAGCACAGAACTCCTTAGCAGATGTGTTGAGCAGACAAATTATGGATCCCCACAGTGGAAATTGGATCCTCATGTATTTCAGAAATTGACAGTGTCATGGGGAACTCCAGACATAGATCTGTTCGCTTCTCCACTAAACCACCAGCTGCCAAAGTTTTGCACAAAAGGTTTCATCCCACAGCTTGGAAAGTGGATGCTCTTTCTTTCAATTGGAGCAATCTTCATGTGTATGCCTTTCCGCCTCTGCCTCTCCTCCCAAAGGTACTACTAAAGGCCAGACAAGACAAGCCAAGGATGATTTTGATAGCTCCAGATTGGCCTCGACAGCATTGGTACCCATTACTGAGAAGCCTGGTACGGAAGCCTCCATGGCCTTTGCCTTCGATTCCACACCTGTTGTCTCAGGAGGACAGTCATTTGCTCAATGTCAAGCTTCACTCTCTGCACCTAACAGCCTGGCATATTCTGTTTTGAACCATAGTGGGCCTCCACTTCCACAGCAAGTTTTGAATGTTATTTTGGAAGCTAGAAGGCCTAGTACAAGGAAAGTGTGCAGATAAATGGAAGAGATTTTTATTTTGGAGTGCAGCAAAGGATTTTGATGTTTCTGAGCCTAATTTAAGTGTGGCTCTTCAATATCTTACTGAGTTACTGGACAAAGGTTTGTCCTTCTCTTCTATTAAGGTTCATGCTGCAGCAATTTCAGCTCACTATGATTGTGACCCACCATTGTTTTCTCATCCTTTGTTCAAGCAATTTCTTAGAGGGCAAAGAATATAAGACCCCCACGAAGAGCTCCTACTCCGGCTTGGGATCTCAATTTTGTGTTGGAGAAACTCACTCTACAACCTTTTGAGCCTGCAGCTACTACTGAATTAAAGTTTTATCATGGAAGACTGCTTTTTGTTGGCTATTACCTCTGCAAGAAGGGTTTCTGAGTTGCAGGCCCTTATGGCGGTTGAGCCTTTCTTAATTTTCCATAAGGATAGGGTATCTTTACATTACTAATCCTTCCTTTATGCCTAAAGTGGTTTCTAGTGTGGCTTTAAACCAAACTATTCATTTGCCTACTTTTTATGCAAATCCCCAAAATAAAGGGGAAAAGATTTTGCACACTTTAGATGTACACAGGCAGTTGCGATATTATTTGGACAGAACTAAAGGGTTCAGGCAGTCTCAGCAGTTATTTGTTTCTTTTGCTTTGAGTTCTCAGGGCAAGCCTGTGTCAAAACAAACTATTTCTAAGTGGATTGGGTTTTGCATTGCTTTCTGTTATTCCCATCATGGCAAGGAGATTCCAGCTGGGATTAGGCCTCATTCCACTAGGGCTACTGCCACTTGACAGCTTTTTGAGGGGTGGCAACTAAGGATATTTTGGAGGCAGCTACTTGGAGTTCAGTGCATACTTTCTCTAGGCATTATCACCTACCACTTTACTCTAAATCCAGGGCTGGTTTTGCCACTGCTGTTTTGCAGGGCATTTTGGCAGCTCCTGCTTCCTTATAGTTTGGCCATCCTCCCTTACCTCTGCTTTGGGATTCTACCCAAGTGTAAGGACTGCAGCAATGTGAGATGAAGAACATAGTACAGTTTGTACCTACCATAAATGTAGATGTTGAAGATCCACATTGCTGCAGTCCAATTCTCCCTCCTTCCCCTCTGTAGTTAGAGGCGGTTGTGTGGGTTGGGTTGTCAATATGATGTATATTGTATATATTGTGCATATTTTTAGTGCTAGGATGGTTGGTTGTTTGTTTGCTGTCTTTTGGTTTTGACCTTTATTTTAGGGTCTTCTGACATCTGGGGCAAGAAAAGACTGAGGATATGACGTCGGTCATGCGCATTTGTACCCTGACGTCCTGATGTCAGTCAAATGCGCCTTGACCGACGTCAGCCTTATACTTTGATATTCGGGCCGACCGAGGACAGCGGACTACCCAAGTGTAAGGACTGCAGCAATGTGGATCTTCGAACATCTACATTTATGGTAGGTACAAAACTGTACTTTCTTTTCAGTGACATATGAGTATGTGTAAAATTATACTTTACAATGTTTGTTACCCTGAATGATACACCTTAAATGCCAATATTTTTCATTCAGAACTAAAAGAAAGAGCTGAAAAATGGAACATTCACTAAAAAAAAGTTCCTCTGTTTATCTATGTTGTTTTATACTCGTGTTATATCATATAACAGTTTCCAGCCTCTGAGAGACACCATTCAGAATGCCAGTGTATTTTGGTCACATGGCCCATTTCCCTTAATTAATCAGTTCCACAGTACTGCACTTTGTAATTTTCAAAATAGTGTATTCAGTATAGCTTATTGCAGCATTAAAAGGTATCTATTTTACCCAACCCTAACTGATGTTACTATAGGTTATATCGCTGAACATGCAAAGTTTCAGACCTCAGGTTTGATCCTTCTTTTTTATACGTCATCAAATTTAGAGATATTTTTTTAAACAAGACACATCTTTATTGAATTATCACTTATGACATAGACAATAATACGTTTATATAAATGAAAACAAACCATATTAACATATTTTCAGTTGCAAGCATTGCGCATCACTTATTCTTTTGTATAGTCCATCCACAACCCCTTTTTCCATTTTTGCACATGGGATCAGTGTGTCACTTCAACAGTGACAATCATCTAGACCCAAGGTTCACACTGTCTGGTAGCTAGCCCTGCCGCAGTTGTTCTTCCATACCACACACTTGCATGCACTCACAGCTATGGCCAATTTAGTGTGTCCAGTCCACCTACTGCATGCCTTTGGAAAGGGGAAGGAAACCCATACAAACACAGGGAGGTTATGCAGACTCCACACAGAAGGCACCTCAGCTGAGAATCATCTATACGGTCATTTCCGGTCAAACAATACATAGCCTATTCAATTCCTGCTTTCCCTTAAACCTCATTCATCCTCCAAAACATTATTCTTCATGTATTACTCCCACAATTTCCATTTTTTCTCTGTAATTTGCTCCTACCCTATTCTATAGATCCCACTTCCACTTGTTTTAGCACTGTTACTATATTCACTACTTCTAGTATGGTTGGTTTAGACTTTGATTTCCATTTCATAGTAATTTTTTTGGCAGCCACCAGAATTAAACTCAGCAAGACCTAGGCAATTCTGATTCTATATCACAGCTCAAAAAATAATTTCCTTAGTTACACCAATCTGCTAACCCAGTATTTCTGGCAGAGTAGTCTGCAGGGAATTTTTAAAGTCTGCCAACTCATTACTCTCCCAAAATTATGTTCTAAATTACCCTTTTCTTCCCCGTCACACCTCCTACATTGGCAATCCACCCATAGCCGGCCTTAGGCATAGGCCAACTAGGCGGCCGCCTAGGGCACCACTCTAGTAGGGGCACTTTTACAGTATTTATTTGGTGTCAGTAGACCAGGATGGGGGCACCTGGTGGTGTGGTGGGGGCGCCGTGGAGCCCTTTTGCCTAGGGCACCAGTTGACCTAAGGACGCTCCTGAATCCACCTGAGGAAAAATTATTTCTAGTCTGCTTGGGGTATAAAAATACCTGTGCAAACACTTCCAACCAAAGATCCTAAATCTTCTAGACATTGTTGCATATTTGGAAGCCTTATGTATATATTTCCATTGTTTCTTTGTGAATTTCTTATCCAGTCACTCTCCCCAGTCCTTTCTAACCTTCTCTGATTGATTTCTATAGTTATCATGCAATAGTTTATATGCCTTACTAATTATCCCCTTTTAACAGCAACTTCTCTTCTAGATTCTACTAAAAAAAACTCTACCAGTCCTGGACTTTCACTTGGGATCCTCCTATCACATTTAGAGACAATTTGATTACATTTCTGTATTACTTCAGAAGTTCCAAAATTGAAACTTCAGAAGCTAATATCACAAAATTTGCAGTATGCATCTTGGAAAATACAATAGAATTTACCTGTTTTGTTCATCATTATATCCATACTGCCTAAACTAAGGTATGAATAAGTTCCGTATGACAAAAAAAAATTCTGGAAAATTCTGAGAATTCTAAGGAAAAATACTTTTCTGTAGAGACTCAGCATAGACGCATTTTGCCTAATACAAGAGATGTACAATAAAGCTGATCATGTTTGTGTTTGTTTTTAGAGCTGCAGCTGTCACAGTTTGGGATAGATCAGCAGTGGAAGAAAAAAAATTTCCCCATACAAACCAGTAGGAATGCTCATTTCAGGTTGTTACTGCCTCTATGATATTCTTTTCTTGTTCCACACCACAGATGAATACAAGGCATCTAAGTAAACATATTGAACACTGACAGAAATAATCATCCAGCACAGTCCCAAAGTCTACTTTTATACAGTAGAAAGTTTTTATTATAGCTTAATTAAAACGTTGGGGTTGATTACTTCTTGCTGCCAAAGACAGAGTTCCTCCAAAACATATAGAGTGAAACTGTTGCATGTAAAGTGTATACTGTTTCCCCTCTAAAGTTAACTTGCAACAATTCAGTGATACTGACATTTCCTGTTACAGTCAAGTAGAGATGAAGTTTATTTTGGATAAAGAGAAGAGGTGTGTGCCAAGGCATAATGATGAAAGTAGGGGGTGTTAATAGTCAAGTGCTGAACACCTCTGTTTGGTCCTGGTGCCAGGTGACCTGCTAGTCAGGCTTTATAAATGCTATTTAAGAGATTTCTCAGTAGATCCTACTTTAATTTCTTGTATAACTGATTTGTTTGTTTTCCTTGCTTTCACACTGAAATGATCTTACTTGTAAGTGCCTCATAGTTGCAATATTAGCCTTTGCTGGACACTCCCCATATATTGAAAGCATTTACATACCATTATAAGGATACTCCAGATTTGTGATTTTTTTATCTTAATGTTCATAAATTAATATTTTATGTTAGGTCTTAGCAGGCCGACAGTTGCAGATTCAGGAGCAGATTGAGGCAAATAGAAAGGCTCAAGAAGAATCTCTAAAACGTCGGGAAGAGTTGCTAAATGAGCTTGAAGAAGTAAAGCAGAGAACCCATCGGGAGAAGAAAAAAGAAGAAGAACTGAAAACTGCTCGTAAACAGGAGTTAGAAGCACAGGTAATAATACTGACAAATAAAACTTTTCAGTTTTTTATTATTTTTATGAGTCTCCTGTTTTCTGGTTAGCCGACTTGATATTTTAGTCATTCAGTGTATTGCATCTCTTTTCATGTTACTGTTGTTAGCTGATACTAGTGAACATAATCTCTTACTTAAAGGGGAGAGCTGTGTGGAGTGACATAATTCCAAATGTTGTACTCTAAGGAGAAATGTGTCCTTGACAGCTTAAAATTGGTATAAGTCAGTAGAAAGGGTGCCAAGCAGTAGATTGTTGAACACACATTCACACATTCTGAAATTAGGCAAAACATTTAAAAAAAGCAGGTGATGGACCTAAAGTTGTCCAAAATGTTGAGTGTTTTAGTTGACTGTATAGTGAAGAGAATTGTCTGCCCTTGACAAAAATTAGAGTTTATGTGACTCCAGTAATGATACAGAGGTGTATTGTTGGAGGGAATTTTGGCATTAATTCAGAAGAACATTAATAAACTGGATATTGTTTGAAGTAAATGAAGAAATACTGAAGTTGATGAGGTATTGAACTATCATTCAGATGACATTCTGGCTTTGCAACATCAGTTTAAGACACTGAAGGAGCAATGAAACTCTGAAAGACAAGCAAGCTGATTTAGACTACAGGCCTCAAAGAAAGAACGTCTGTATGATTGGAATTCTGGAGAAGGAAGACGGGGGTAGACTACATGTTACATGTTCATCATTCTCACTGCTACAGTAACTTTAGGCTATATGGATTGTTTCCTTGCCTAGGTAACACTTGATGTTCTTCATATTTCACTGCTGCAGTCCTGACTTGTGGGATTTCCTGCTGTGGAATCCCTTGGCTGGCCCGATTACCAAAGTAAAATTCTCCCTCCTCCTAAGGCTGATGGACATCCTATCTTGATGTTAGTATGCTTGGGTATAAAGGGAGCCAGCCGACACCATGACATCAGTCTTTTCTTGCCATCGGAGCCCAAAGCAGTGTTTCAGTGCATTGGTCAGTCCACACCAGAGAGAAGTTGTCTAAAAGCTAAGTATCCGGTTGGGGAACTGTTTTTCTTCCTTTAACCTATGTCAGATAAGGTTAACAGTTGTCTCTGCTGTGGTAAGCAAATCCCACATTGAGACTTTCATATGTTGTGTCACCTGCCTAGGCCTGGATCACAATGTCCATAGTTGCTGCTTTTGTGACCATTTCAATTCTAGGACTGTCAGGCGTAGGGACAAAATCTTAGCTAGGCATCTTACTCTGCCATCTACCTCACATCATCCGATGGTGTCCGCTGGTCGACCTGAAGTTGAACTCCCTAAGCATAGGAAGGACAAGGAAAAAAGACCCAAGCTTAGGGCCTTGGATGACAACCGTTCACCATCTGCCAGTCCCCCAGGCTCACTACCTTTGAGGAAGGCGAGACGTTTTCACAGCCCTTTTCTGTGACCGAGGTGATGGTGCAGGCCTCTGTTGAGACCTGTATGGAATCTGACATGCTGTCAGGTCCCTCAGCTTCTGCACAAGCCTTGACTTTCAGTTTGTCGGTCAGGTCCGGAGTCGCTCAGCAAACTTTGGCTTCCAACAAGCAATCTTTTACTGGCAATGTTACTTTGAGGCATCAGCCTGCATCACTTCTTCCTTACAAAGAGACTGGCATTAGGATTGCAGATGTACCTTGGCCCAAGGCCAGAGCTTCCTCTAAGAAGGGTTCTGCCTCAGGCTCCTATGCACAGGAATATCAGCAAGACCTGGTGAGGTTAGCTTGAAAACCTTATTTCTGTAGTCAGAGCTAGACAAGCCCATTTGGAGTCTTCCCCAGGGAAAAGGAAGAGGGATCCTATCCTTGAAGTTTTCCCTGAACCTCCTTTTTCAGATGAGGATTCTGACCAGGAGGAGTCTGCCTTTGAGAATGAACCCTTCCTTACTTCTTTTGAAGATAATCTGGCTTCAGCTTCACCTCCTGAAGACATTACTTTTGGGGAAACACTCTATGCCATGAGGGAACATTTCCAGTGGGACGCACAGGAATACTCGCAGTCTAAAAAGAGGTTAGGGAGTTCCTTGACCTCTCAGATCACAAACCTTTGGCTATTCCTCCTGTATTGGAGATGGTAGAGGATGTTTTTATGGACTCCTCCCTGAATCTAGATTCTCTACCCCCAGCACTTTGAAAACCAGACAGGTTTTACAGGGTGCTGGACCCACATAAATACCTCTTCAAAAATGCCTCTACTGATCCAGAGGTTGTCACTCCAGTTTACAAGGGAGCAAGAGCCAGCTCTTCAAAAAAAATCTTTTTCCTACTGACAAAGAAAGCACGGCCATTGATGGGTTTGGTAAAAAAGTCTATACTTCTGCTCCCCTAGCCATAAGAGCCCTTAGCTGCCAATTTCATGTGATAAAATGCCAACAAAGTATTTTAGATCAAATGAAGCAAAAGATATCCTCCCTGGAGGACAAGAACATTTCCAAGGAATTGTTGGACCTTTGCCATTCCAGCTCCCAGGAGGCTAGGCTTTCATTACACTGTGGCTATGATGCTGTGGAGGCCTCTAGCTGAGCTACTGTATCTGGTTCTGTCATTGGAAGGCATGCTTGGCTTAGGGAGCGGACCCTGCCAGACCATGTCAAATCCAAACTTCTAGATGCACCCCCTGGATAAGGACTTCCTCTTTGGGCCAAAAGCTGAGGCCGTACTCAAAAAGATGGAACATAATGCAAAATCTATGCAAACTATAAAGGACTTCCTCCTAGATGTTCTTCGTCTCACATTGCTGCAGTCATAACCTGTGGGTAGTCCGCTGTCCTCGGTCGGCCCGAATACCAAAGGGTTAGGCTGGCGTCGGTCATGGGCGCCCGGAGCTGACGTCAGTACGTAGGAGTACTTAAGCGCATGACCGACGCCATATTCTCAGTCTTTCTTGCCGCGTGGTCCGAAGCAGAAGCAGCGTTTGCAAGTGCCGTTCGGCGTTCTGAAATTTTCAGTTTTCGAGTTTCAGACCGAAGACCAAGTTGGGCTAAGTACCCGTTGGGAAAATTTTTGTCTTTTCTTGCCTCAGTTAATCCGGATGTCAGAAAAAGTTAATAATTGCATTTCTTGTGGGAAACAGATACCTCATAGGGACTATCATTCTCTCTGTATTCCTTGCTTAGGGCCTGAGCACGACGTAGTCGGGTGTCGCTTTTGCGCTAGATTTAATAAACGCACCATTAAACGCAGATTAGACTGTGCTAGGCTTGTTTTTGGTAAGCGGTGTAACTACAACATGCCGTCGGATCCTCCGACGCCTGCTACTGCTAAAAAGCGGAAAGATAAATCTTTAAGGTCTAAACCGGATGAGTTGTCCGTTACGGACGCCGGTTCTATGGAATCTACGGTTGAATCTGTGGATCCAGCCGAGGTCTCAGCTGAATCCCAGGGGGAACCCTTACTTTTACAGGAGTTGGCCTCTCAGGAGTTAGGTCAGGCCGAGGGTGCCTCTCAAGTTTCTGTGGTTCCATCCTTACAAAAGGTTATTAGGCCTTCTACTTCAGTCACTAAAGGCCCTGCTAAGGCTAGACCGGGTGTTTCTGGTACGGGACACAGCTCTGGTTCTTCGGGTTCTGTTCCTAAAAAACATATGTTGAAAATGGCAGAGGATTTGATTACTTTGATCAGGGGTTCTATGCCCCCTCCAGAGAAGAGGCCTAGGGTGGAGGCAGATTTAGAGGGAATGGAGCATACCTCAGATTACTCTTGAGTCTTCAGCTGAAGATATTCAGGATTTTCCTCCCTATTCTGATTCGGATGCAGAGGATTCCTGTCCTTCTGCTTCACCTCCAGAGGATTTTTCATTTTCTGAAACCTTGCATTCCATGAGGGAGCATTTCAAGTGGGAAGGTCAGGATTTTTCAGATTCTCGAAGAGGCTTAGAGAATTTTGTTTTGCCACAGCATAGACCTTTGGCTATTCCCCCTGTTTTAGATGTTGTTCAGGGTGTTTTTTCTGAAGCTTCCCTTAATCCTGATTCTTTACCCCCTGCTCCTGTCAAGCCAGACAGGTATTACAGAGTTCCAGAGGCACATAAATATTTGTACAAGAGCCCTAGAGCTGATCCGAAACTATTATTCAAGGGCCTAAGGGTGTCAGGGCTTCTGTGGTTAAGAATCCAGTACCTTTGGATAAAGATTCTAGAGCGTTGGATAGGTGGGGTAAAAAAGTGTACACCTCTTCCACGTTAGCTATGAGGGCTTTAAATTGCCAATTCCATATGCTGAAGTATCAGAACTTTCTGTTAGGTCAATTGAAAGCTAAGGTAGATGCTTTAGCTGAGGGTATAGAGTGTAAGGAATTGCAGGACTTGGTTCATGCTTCAGATCAGGTTGGTAAACATTCCTTGCAGTGTTCGATGCCCTTCAGGCTTCTTCCAGGGTGGCTGCTACTGGTTCAGTTATTCGTAGACATGCCTGGCTTAAGGATCAAAATTTGTCAGAGCATGTTAAAGCTCGGATTTTGGATGCTCCCCTTCAATCTGAAGTTCTTTTTGGTTCCCCTATGGAGTCAGTTTTGAAAAAGATGGAAGACAAAGCTAAGTCTATGCAGACAGTTAAGGAATTTTTGCAAGTGCAGCCCCCTAAGTTTAGCAGGAATTGGCCTGCAAGAGGATGGTCTTACCCTTCTTTGGATTTTCAGTCTAAGGGAAGGTCTCGACGTGGGAGGGGCAGGACTCACGCTCAGGGTTCTTTCAGACCTAGGACTTGGAGTTCTCCTGCACAATCCTCTGGTGAGGGCAGGGGTCAGCCTTTTCGTAAACAGACCCAATGACCTGTATCTTCAGCTGCCAGACCCTTCTCTTCGGGCAGCTCCTCTAGGAGGAAAGTTGGCACTTTTCAATCAAAATTGGCATTTGGTCACCCAGGACAAATGGGTGTTGGACATAATAAATCAAGGCTACAAGTTTTATTTTCACACTTTTCCCCCTTTCAAAGGCATGCCAGATGTACCTCCTCAGCAAAGGATGGAGGCTCAGGATCAAATTTCTTTGCTTTTACGGATGGGGGCAATCCAGGTGGTACCTTTGTCAGAAGAAGGCCTAGGGTTTTATTCTCGTCTATTCCTAGTGCCAAAGAAAGGAAACACTTGGAGGCCAATTCTGGATTTGTCCATTCTCAATACATACCTAGACATTCCAAAGTTCAAGATGTTAACTTTACAACAACTTCTGCCTCTGCTAGGAAAAGAGCACTGGATGGTAACTCTGGATCTCAAAGAAGCCTATCTTCACATTCCTATCAGGCCCAGCTGCAGGAGATTCCTGCGTTTCGGGCTGGTACTTCTCATTATCAGTTCTCTGCATTGCCCTTTGGTTTATCTACTGCCCAGGGTGTTCACAAAGGTTCTGGCTCCTGTAATAGCTTACTTAAGACTGAGGGGAATACAAATTTATCCTTATCTGGACGACTGCTTGATTCTTGCTCAAGACAAAAACAAGTTACTTCAACAGCTACAGTATGTGATGGCAGTTTTAAGGTGCCTAGGGTATTCTGTGAACGAAACAAAGTCCAGTCTAGTACCCTCTCAGGACATGTGCTTTCTGGGTGTGAGACTGAATACAGCCTCTCAGATGGCTTTTCTGACCCCGGACAAACAAAGAACTCTTCACCTCTACTTTCAGCAATTATCAGTACAGTCCAGGCTGACTGCAAGGACAGTCCTTCAAGCCTTGGGGTTCATGGCATCTTGCATTCTGGTACTTCCCAATGCCAAACTGCATATGAGGAAGCTACAATGGTATCTCAAAAGTGTATGGACTCAACACTGTCATGATTTGGACACTGTCATTCCGATAATACCGTGCATCCAGAAGGAATTCTTGTGGTGGGCACAGGAATGTCACCTAAACAAGGGACTCTCTGTGACCCGACCAGAGGCGAGTCAGATCTTAACGATGGATGCCTCAGACCTGGCTTGGGGAGCACACTTCAATGGGAAATGGATTCAAGACAAGTGGCCTCCCGAATTACAGCATTTGCATATCAACATGAAGGAGATGTTAGCAGTCCAGTTTGCCCTGATGGCTTTCAAGGGCCTACTTCAACCAGGACAGGTGTTGATTCAAACAGACAACACTACAGTCATGTGGTACATCAACAAACAGGGGGGGACCCATTCTTACCCTCTTTGCAGACAAGCTATGATATTGTGGGAGACTGCTCTGGGGTTGCACATCACTCTTCAAGCACAGTTTCTGCCAGGAGCACAGAACTCCCTAGCAGATGTATTGAGCAGACAAATTGTGGATCCCCACGAGTGGAAATTGGATACTCGGGTATTTCAACAGTTGACAGTGGCTTGGGGAACTCCAGACATAGATCTGTTCACTTCTCCTCTAAATTTCCAACTACCAAAATTTTGCACAAGGATGTTTCACCCAAAAGCTTGGAAAGTGGACGCTCTATCTTTCAGTTGGAACAACCTTCACGCCTATGCTTTTCCTCCTCTGCCTCTCCTTACCAAGGTACTCTTGAAAGTCAGGAGGGACAAGCCTTGCATGATTTTAATAGCACCAGATTGGCCACGTCAGCACTGGTATCCTCTGCTGAGGAGTTTAATTCAGGAGCCTCCTTGGCCTTTACCACAGCTTCCTCATTTGTTGTCCCAGTCAAGCAGTCATTTGCTCAATGTCAGGGTGCAGTCCCTGCATCTACCGCCTGGCATATTCTGTTTTAGAGCCTGTGGGTTCTCAGCTTCCCAGCAGGTTTTGGATGTCATTTTGGAAGCTAGGCCTAGCACTAGAAAAGTTTATGCTGATAAATGGAAGAGATTTTTTCTTTGGAGCACAACAAAGGATTTTGATGTCTCGGTACCTAATTTGAGTTGTACACTGCAGTACCTTACTGAATTACTGGACAAGGGTTTGTCGTTCTCCTCTGTGAAGGTTCATGCTGCAGCCATTTCTGCTCACTATGGTTGTGACCCTCCTTTATTTTCTCACCCTTTGTTTAAGCAATTTCTTAGAGGGCAGAAAATATAAGACCCCCACGTAGAGCTCCTACTCCTTCCTGGGATCTCAATTTTGTGTTGGAGAAGCTTACTTTGCCTCCTTTTGAACCTGCAGCTACGTCTGAATTGAAGTTTTTGTCTTGGAAGACTGCCTTTTTTTGGCCATTACTTCTGCCAGAAGGGTATCTGAATTGCAGGCTCTCATGGCAGTTGAACCCTTTCTAATATTCCATAAGGATAGAGTTTCTTTATGCACTAACCCTACTTTCATGCCAAAAGTGATTTCTAATGTGGCCTTGAACCAGTCTATCCATTTGCCTACCTTTTATGCTGATCCCCAAAATAAGGGGGAAAAAATCTTGCATTCTTTGGATATACACAGGCAGTTACGTTATTATTTGAGCAGAACTAAGGAGTTCAGACAGACTCAACAGTTATTTGTTACTTTTGCTTTGGGTTCACAAGGGAAGCTGTTTCAAAGCAGACTATTTCAAAGTGGATTGGTAATTGCATTGCTTTTTGTTATTCTCACCATGGGAAGAATGTTCCTGCTGGGATTAGACCTCATTCCACTAGGGCTACGGCCACTTCTACTGCTTTTTGAGGGTGTAGCTACTAAGGACATTTTGGAAGCAGCTACTTGGAGTTCAGTTCATACTTTTACTAAGCATTATCATCTCCCTCTTTTCTCCAAGTCCAGGGCTGGGTTTGCCACTGCAGTCTTACAGGGCATGTTAGCAGCCCCTAATGCCTTTTAGTTTGCCAGCCTCCCTTTCCTTTGCTTTGGGATTCTACCCACAGGTTATGACTGCAGCAATGTGAGACGAAGAACATAGTACAGTTTTGTACCTACCATAAATGTAGATGTTCGAGGATCCACATTGCTGCAGTCCTATTTTCCCTCCCTCCTTCCCCACTTTGGTTTGGGGTTGTGGTTGTTGTTGTTATTATTATTTGGGGATAATTGTTATTTCTCTCCTTTATGGCTCTGGCCTTTTCTTTTTAAGGCCTTCTGACATCTGGGGCAAGAAAGACTGAGAAAATGGTGTCGGTCATGCGCTTAAGTACTCCTACGTACTGACGTCAGCTCCGGGCGCCCATGACCGATGCCAGCCTAACCCTTTGGTATTTGGGCCGACCGAGGACAGCGGACTACCCACAGGTTATGACTGCAGCAATGTGGATCCTCGAACATCTACATTTATGGTAGGTACAAAACTGTACTTTCATCCTCCTGCTTTTAGTAGGAATTTTCCTACTAAACACTGATCCATGTTCTTCATCTCACATTGCTGCAGTCCTTACTTATGGGTAGTCCGCTGTCCTCGATCGGCCCATATACCAAAGTATTAGGCTGACGTCGGTCATGGGCGCCTAGATCTGACATCAGAGCGTCAGGGTATAAAGGCGCATGACCGACGTCATATCCTCAGTCTTTTTTGCCGCATGGTCCGATGCAGAAGCAGCGTTGCAAGTGCCCTTCGGCGTTCTGAAATTTTTCGTTTTCGGAGTTTCAGACCGATACCAAGTTGGGCTAAGTACCCCATTGGGGAATATTTTTGTTTTTTTTCTTGCCTCAGTTACTTACCGGATGTCAGAAAAAGTGAATAATTGTATTTCTTGTGGGAAACAGATACCGCATAGGGATTACCACTCGCTTTGTATTCCTTGTTTGGGACGAGCACGACGAAGTTGGGTGTCGGTTTTGTGCTAGGTTTAAAGCACTATAAAACGGAGGTTAGATTGCGCTAGGTTGATCTTTGGCAAGAGGTGTAATTATATTATGCCGTCGGATGTTCCGACGCCTGCTTCTACTAAGAAGCGCAAAGACAAATCTTTAAAGCCTAGGCAGGATGATTCGTCGTTCACGGACGCCGGATCTTTAGAAGCTACGGCTGAACAGGTGGATCCGCTGAAGTTTCTGTTGAGTCCCAGGGGAAACTTTGATTTTACATGATGTGGCCTCTCAGGAGGCAGGTCAGGCTGAAGGGGCCTCTCAGGTTACTATTCTCCCTTCTATGCCTAAGGTGGTTAGGCCTTCTGTTACTGTTTCTAAGGCTCTTTCTAAGGGCAGGTCTGTTTTGCCTTCCTCTGGTGTCAGTTCTGGTTCTTCAGGGTCTGTGCCTAAAAAGCACATGCTTAAAATGGCAGAGGATTTGATTACTTTAATTAGAGGTTCTATGCCCCCTCCTGATAAGAGGCCCAGGATGGAGCCAGAGTTGGAAAGTTTGGAGCAGGCCTCAGATGATTCAGAGTCTTCTGCTGAGGACATTCAAGATTTCCTCCTTATTCTGATTCTGATGCAGAGGATTCCACTCCTTCTGCTTCTCCTCCAGAGGATTTTTCATTTTCAGAAACTCTGCATTCCATGAGGGAGCATTTTAAGTGGGAAGGACAGGATTACTCTGATTCACGGAAGAGACTTAGGGAGTTCTTGTTTTTACCACAGCATCGACCCTTAGCTATACCTCCGGTTTTGGATGTTGTTTCAGATGTTTTCTCGGAAGCTTCTCTTAATCCAGATTCTGTACCTCCTGCTCCAGTTAAACCAGACAGGTATTACAGGGTGCCTGAGGCTCATAAATATCTTTATAAGGGTCCTAGGGCGGACCCAGAAACTATTAGTCAGGGGCCTAACGGTGTTAGAGCCTCTGTTGTTAAGAATCCGGTTCCTCTGGATAAGGAAGCTAGAGCTTTGGATAGATGGGGTAAGAAGGTGTATACCTCTTCTACTTTAGCAATGAGAGCTTTGAACTGCCAGTTTCATATGTTGAAGTATCAGAATTTCCTCCTTTCTCAGCTAAGATCTAAAGTGGATGCTTTGGCGTAGGGCATAGAGTGTAAAGAATTGCAGGATTTAGTGCATGTTTCTGAACAGGTGGGAAAGCACTCTTTGCAATGTGGTTTTGATGCTTTACAGGCTTCTTCTAGGGTGGCTGCCACTGGTTCAGTTATTGAGGCACGCCTGGCTTAAGGATCAGAATTTGTCTGAGCATGTTAAGTCTAGAATTCTGGATGCCCCTTTACAGTCTGAAGTTTTGTTTGGTCCTCCTGTGGAGTCAGTCTTAAAGAAAATGGAAGACAAGGCTAAGTCTATGCAGACTGTTAAAGATTTTTTGCAGGTTCAACCTCCAAAGTTTAGTAGAAATTGGCCTACTAAGGGGTGGACGCATCTTCTTCTGATTCTCAGTCTAGGGGTAGATCTAGGCGTGCTAGGGGCAGAGCTCAGAGTACCTTCAGGCCGAGACAATGGAGTTCGCCTGCTCAATCTGCTGGTGAGGGCAGGGGCCAGTCCTTTCGTAAACAGGCCCAATGACCTGCATTTTCAGCTGCCAGATTCTTCTTGCCTGGCAGCTCCTTTGGGAGGAAAGTTGGCTCTTTTCAAGCAAAATTGGCATTTAGTCACCCAGGACAAATGGGTATTGGACATTATAAACCGAGGTTACAAGTTCTATTTCCATACCATGCCTCCTTTCAAGGGCATCCCAGACGTCCTTCCTCAGCAAAGGATAGAGGCTCACATACAAATTTCTTTACTTCTTCAAATAGGAGCTATACAGCCAGTTCCTCTGTCAGAAGTGGGCCTTGGATTTTATTCTCGCCTGTTTCTAGTTCCAAAGAAAGGGAACACGTGGAGACCAATTTTGGATTTCTCTATCCTCAACACTTACCTGGACATTCCAAAGTTCAAGATGCTGACTTTGCAACAACTTTTACCTCTGTTGGGAAAAGATCACTGGATGGTTACTCTGGATCTCAAAGAGGCTTACCTTCATGTTCCTATCAGGCCCAGTTGCAGGAGGTACCTGCGTTTTCGGGCTGGAAATTTACATTATCAGTTCTCTGCATTGCCCTTTGGCTTATCTACTGCGCCCAGAGTGTTCACAAAGGTTCTGGCTCCAGTGATAGCTTTTTCAGACTAAGAGGAATACAGATTTATCCTTATTTGGACGATTGCCTGATTATTGCACAAGAAAAGGACGAACTTCTTCATCATCTACAGTATGTGATGGCAGTGTTAAGATGCCTAGGGTATTCTGTGAACGAAACAAAGTCCAGTCTAGTACCCTCTCAGGACATGTGCTTTCTGGGTGTGAGACTGAATACAGCTTCCCAGATGGCTTTTTTGACCCCGGACAAACAAAGAAGCCTTTCTCTTTATTTCCATCAAATGTCTCTACGGTCCAGGCTGACTGCAAGGACAGTCCTTCAAGCCTTGGGGTTCATGGCATCTTGTATTCTGGTGTTTCCCAATGCCAAATTGCATATGAGGAAGCTTCAATGGTATCTCAAAAATGTATGGACACAGCACTGCCAAGATCTGGACACTGTCATTCAGATAATACCTTGCATTCGGAAGGAGTTTTTGTGGTGGGCTCAGGAATGTCACCTAAACAAGGGACTCTCTGTGACCCGGCCAGAGGCGAGTCAGATTCTAACGACAGATGCCTCGGACAAGGCTTGGGAGCACACCTCAATGGAAAATGGGTGCAAGACACGTGGCCTGTCAAACTCCAACATTTGCATATCAACTTGAAGGAAATGTTAGCAGTCCAGTTTGCATTGATGGCTTTCAAAGATTTACTTCACCCAGGGCAGGTGTTGATTCAAACAGACAACACTACTGTCATGTGGTACATCAACAAGCAAGGGGGAACCCATTCTTACCCTCTTTGCAGGCAAGCGATGATTTTGTGGGAAACTGCTCTCAATCTACACCTCAATCTTCAGGCGAGGTTTCTACCAGGAGCACAGAACTCCTTAGCAGATGTGTTGAGCAGACAAATAGTAGATCCTCACGAGTGGAAATTGGATCCTCATGTATTTCAAAAGTTGACAGTGTTATGGGGAACTCCAGACATAGATCTGTTCGCTTCTCCACTAAATTGCCAGTTGCCAAAGTTTTGCACAAAAATGTTTCATCACACAGCTTGGAAGGTGGACGCTCTATCATTCAGTTGGAACAATCTGCATGTATATGTCTTTCCACCTCTGCCTCTTCTTCCCAAGGTACTTTTGAAGGCCAGACAAGACAAGCCAACCATGATTTTGATAGCACCGGATTGGCCTCGACAACACTGGTACCCACTACTGAGGAGTTTAGCACGAGAACCTCCATGGCCTCTGCCTTTGATTCCGCACCTTTGTCACAAGAGGGCAATCACTTCCTCAATGTCAAGATTCAGTCTCTGCATCTAACAGCCTGGCATATTCTGTTTTAGACTCTGGAGGGCCTCAGCTTCCACAACAAGTTTTGAATGTTATTTTGGAGGCCAGGAGGCCTAGTACCAGGAAAGTTTACTCTGATAAATGGAGGAGATTTTTATTTGGAGCAAAGGAAAGGACTTTGATGTCTCCAAACCTGATTTAAGTGTTGCTCTTCAATATCTTACTGAGTTATTGGACAAGGGTTTGTCTTTCTCCTCGATAAAGGTCCATGCTGCAGCCATTTCTGCTCACTATGATTGTGACCCTCCTTTATTCTCTCATCCTTTGTTTAAACAATTTCTTAGAGGGGCAAAGAATATAAGACCCCCACGAGCTCCTACTTCTGCTTGGGATCTCAATTTTGTGTTGGAAAAACTTACTCTACAACCTTTTGAGCCTGCAGCTACTGCCGAGTTAAAGTATTTGTCATGGAAAACTGCTTTTTTGTTGGCCATTACCTCTGCAAGAAGGGTTTCTGAATTACAGGCCCTCATGGCAGTGGAGCCTTTCCTGATTTTTCATAAGGATAGAGTATCTTTGCACTAATCCTTCCTTTATGCCTAAAGTGGTTTCTAGTGTGGCCTTAAACCAAACTATTCATTTGCCTACTTTTTATGCAAACCCCAAAATAAAGGGAGAAGATTTTGCATACTTTGGATATTCACAGACAGTTGTTATTATCTGAGCAGAACCAAGGAGTTCAGACAGTCTCAGCAGTTGTTTGTTTCTTTTGCTTTGGGTTCACAGGGTAAACCTGTTTCAAAACAAACTATTTCTAAATGGATTGGGTTTTGTATTTCTTTCTGTTATTCCCATCATGGTAAGGAGATTCCTGCTGGAATCAGGCCTCATTCCACTAGGGCTACTGCTACTTCTCGGCCTTTCTAAGGGGGTAGCTACAAAGACATTTTGGAGGCAGCTACTTGGAGTTCAGTGCATACTTTTTCTAAACATTACCACCTTCCTCTTTATTCTAAGTCTAGGGCTGGATTTGCCACTGCAATTTTACAGGGCATTTTAGCAGCCCCTAATGCTCTATGATTTTTACCAACCTCCCTTTCCGTTGCTTTGGGATTCTACCCATAAGTAAGGACTGCAGCAATGTGAGATGAAGAACATAGTACAGTTTTGTACCTACCATAAATGTAGATGTTCGAAGATCCACATTGCTGCAGTCCAATTTACCCTCCCTCCTTCCCCACTGTAGTTTGACATGGTGCTATACTTTAGGTGATGGTTGTTGTTGGGCTTGTTTTTGGGAGGTATTCTGTTTTTGGCTGTGGCCTTTCTTGTTTGGCCTTCTGACATCTGGGGCAAGAAAAGACTGAGGATATGACGTCGGTCATGCGCCTTTATACCCTGACGCTCTGATGTCAGATCTAGGCGCCCATGACCGACGTCAGCCTAATACTTTGGTATACGGGCCGATCGAGGACAGCGGACTACCCATAAGTAAGGACTGCAGCAATGTGGATCTTCGAACATCTACATTTATGGTAGGTACAAAACTGTACTTTTCCCTTTCAATCAAAAACCGGCCAAAGGAAACACTGGCGGGAAAAGCCTCAAAGGCAGCATCAATCATAAAGGCCCAGGCAGTAGTCCTCAGAAACTCCCAGGCAGGGGAGTTCTAGGCCACAGGTCCTTGGCAAACAGCAGCAATGACTCTTCCTTTCCCCTACCTACCCCCTCACAGCCTTTTCAGAAAAAAACAGGAGGAAAACTATTCCCTCATTACTTCAGACAAGTGGGTTCTGAAAGTCATCTCAAATGGTTACAGGCTTACTTTCAAAGAGCCATTAATATACTCAGGTTACTCAGATATTCCACAAAATCAAAGGGCAGAGGCAGTTTCTCAGATTCACAACCTGTGCTCACAGGGCTCAGTGGAACCTGTACCAGAACACTGAAAAGGGAAGGGGTGCTATTCCAGACTATTCCTGGTTCCCAGAAAGGAAGGCTCTTGGCGCCCTATTCTAGACCTGTCCCTCCCCCTTCAAGCAGTCCCTGCAGGTACCAAAATTCAAAATGATGACTCTTCAAAAACTTCTTCTCATGATAGCCCCTCAGGCCTTAATGGTCACCTTATACCTAAAAGATGCTTACCTGCATTCCTATAGAGGAATCTTGCAAACGTTTTCTTCATTTCAGAACAGGTACCAGTCACTTTCAAGTCTCTGTACTGCCCTTTGGCTTGTCTACTGCTCCCACGATTTTTACAAAGTGTTTAGCTCTTGTGATTACCATCTGCAGAACAAGAGGGATCTAAATTTACCCCTGTCTGGACTACTGCCTCATTCAAGCCACAAGTCGGTCAAAGTTCCTGAAGGATCTGGCCTTCACTCAGTACCTCCTCACCTCCTTGGGGTTAACATAAATTTTCGCAAATCCAACACAGGACCAATCCACCAGGATAGTTTTCATAAGGGCTCTTCTGGATTCTTACCTTCAAAAGGCCTTCCTCCCTCCAGGGAAGGTCTCCTTCCTGACTCAGTATTTCCAAAACATTATGTAGAGACAATGCTTTTCAGGCAGGGAATTCCTCAAAGCATTCAGCTACATGGCATCTTGCATCCTCATGATCCGCCTGGCCAGGCTGTACATGAGGAAGCTCCAGTGGTACCTCAGGAATCTGTGGTGCCAGTACTGACAGTCCCTGGAAACAGAAATTCAGCTGATCCCCTGCCTCAGGGAGAAATTTGCATGGTGGACATGAGCATGTGCCCAAAACCTGGGTCTCCACTTCAGGTTCACCCCTCAGTGCCACACTTTAGCCACAAATGCTTCAGAGATAGCCTGGGGGCTTATTTCCAACTCCTTCAGTCCCAAGGCAGATAGGAAATTCAGTTCAGAGACAAGCACATAAATTGGAAAGAAATAATGGCAGTTCAAAATGGCCTAGTAGCTTTCAAAGAACAGTGAAAACCAGGGGTCCTGATAGACAAAACAGACATCTCCACAGTCATGTGGTACATAAACAAGTGGGCACTCACTCTTAGCCTCTTTATGCAGGTCTGGGAGACAGCTCACTTTCTGGGGTTGCACTTCATGGCACAGTACCTTCCAGGTACTCAAAACACTCTAGCACATCATCTCAACAGGAACTTGATGGATCCCCATGAGTGGCATCTGCATCGGAAAACATTTCTCAGCATAGTTCAGAAATTGGGACCCCCACAGATTGTCTTCTTTGCCACCTTTGCCACCAAAGAAAATGCTAAACTGAAAAGATTCTGTTCCAGGACAAACTACCCACAGCCTGGAAGACAGATGCTTTCTTCTTAATTTGGAGCTACCTTTTCCTTTGTATGCCCCCCGCCTCTTCTTCCATGAGTCCTTCTAAAAATCAGGGAACAAGGCCCAAGGGTCATTTTGATAACCCCAGACTGGCTGAGACAGCACTGGCATCCTCTGTTAGTTTAACCAATGAAAATCCATGGCGGTTACCTCAGAGAGTAGACTTTCTGACTCAGGACAAGGGGAGGATGTCCTTCAAGGATGCATCTGCAGTCCTTACAAATGGGTTGTCCTGTCGTCAGGCAGCCCTTCGGTCGGCCGGATTCCAAAGTCTGGGTCCGGCTTCGGCTGGTGTCGCACTTCACCCGACGTCATCGCTGCAGTTTTTCGGGTATAAAGGCATCAGCCGACGCCATTTTCCTCTGTCTTTCTTGCCGCGTGGCGCCCGAAGCAGAAGCTGTTCGCAAGTGCTGGTCGGTCAGATCCAGAGATTGCTACTACCGAATACTACTTCGAAGACTTCTAAAAAGCTAAGTACCCCGTTGGGGACTCTTTCTTGCCTCAGCCGATGTCAGAGAAAGTGAATAACTGTTTATCTTGTGGGAAACAAATACCTCATAAAGATTTCCACTCCTACTGTATACATTGTTTAGGCCCAGACCACGACGTAGCAGCTTGTCTAGCCTGTGCTTCTTTTAACCGACGGACGCTTAGACGCCGGTCGGAGTTCGCTGAACAGATTTTCGGCTCTGATTTTGCCTATATTATGCCGTCGGACCCTCCGACAACGCAAATTACCAAAGAACGCAAAGAAAAGGACCGACATCGCGGTCCGGTTTCAGCCGAAACCGCGATTAAGCAAACCGCGAGTGTCTCGGTTTCGGCCGAAACCGAGCAAGCGGTTTTTTCTTCAGCCGAAACCATGCCTTCTACCGAGGCCTCCTCTAACCTGGTAGAATCGGCTTCTGAAATCCAACCTTCTGTTGCGGTTTCTCAGGAATTATCAGACACTATTCCCCTGGATATTTCAACCCCTGCATGTGGAGCTGCTAGGCCTCCTGCAGCCATGTCTATTAAGGCCTTTGCCAGGGCTAAAGCAGCCACAGCTTCAAAAACGGTGCCTGCCAAACCCCCCTCACACAGGCCCAGCACCAGCTCCCATATGCTTTCTTTGGCTGAGGATCTAATTTCTTTAATTCGTGGATCCAGGCCTCAACCAGACAGGACCTCTCTCCCACCTCCAGAAAAGAGGCCTAGAGCAGAGCCCCCTGAGCCAGTATCCGCAGATGATTCCTCTGATGACTCAGAACATACAGACCCTCCTGAGGCTCCTTATTCCCCTTACGAAGACTCTGATGCTGAAGAGTCCATTCCTTCACTCTGATGCTGAAGAGTCCATTCCTTCAGCCTCTCCACCTGAGGAATTTTCCTTTGGGGAAACCTTGCATGCTATGAGGGAACAATTTCAGTGGCAGGGCCAAGATTTCTCAGACTCCAGAAAAAGGCTTAGAACCTTTCTACATTTGCCACAACATAGGCCTTTAGCTATACCTCCAGTTCTTTCTGTTGTAGATGATGCATTTAATGATGCTTGCACTGCTCCTAATTCATTACCTCCGGCTCCTGCTATGCCCGATAGGTTCTACAGGGTCCCGGACACTCATCACCATTTATACAAGGCTCCTTTTGCAGATCCAGAGACTATCTCCCAGGGCCCTAAAGCAGTAGCAGCTACTTCTACTAAAAACCCCCTCCCCTCTGAAAGGGAATCCAGGTCCTTAGAGAGATGGGGTAAAAAAGTTTACACTTCTGCTACTTTGTCAGCTAGGGCTTTGAACTGCCAATTTCACATGATTCAATATCAAGAGTTTATGCTTGACCAGTTAACTAAAAAGCTGTCCTCTGAAGAATCTTTAGATAAAAAATATGTTCAGGAAATGGTATATAACATACAACAGGTTAGTAACCATTCTTTAAAATGTGGCTATGATGCACTGGAGGCTTCCTTTAGATCAGCCATGACTGGCACAGTTATCAGGAGACATGCATGGTTGAAAGAACAGGCATTACCAGACCATGTCAAATCAAAGCTTTTGGATGCACCCATGGACAAGGTCAATTTATTTGGTTCACCTGCACAGCAGGTACTAAAAAAGATGGAAGAGAAGGCGAAATCTGTACAAACAGTGAAAGATTTCTTACAGGTTCAACCTCCAAGGTTTAGCAGGAACTGGCCCTCCAAGAATTGGTCCTTTCCGGACTCCTCTAAGACACAAAGAGGCAGGAATAGGCGTTCTAGAAGCAGAAACCAATCCAGGGGTGCCTACAGGGGACGCCAGTGGCAAGGCAACAACCAGCGAGGCACAGACGCAGCCACCACCACTACAACTACTCAATCACAGTGACTTGGCAGTGGCACCGCCTACCAGGGAACAACTAGAAGCACCCTTAGGCGGAAAGCTAACCTTATTTTCAAAGAACTGGCATTGCATCACAAGGGAAAATGGATTTTGCAAACTATAGACCAAGGTTACAGGTTCCATTTCCATACTCTACCAGGAAAGAGAGGAATGCCAAACCTACCACCTACTCAAAGGGCAGAAGCTCTAAAGCAAATATCTCAGCTATTAAGAATGAGAGCTGTGGAAAAGGTACCATCTATGGAGCAAGGAAAGGGATTTTACTCCAGACTCTTCCTGGTACCAAGAAAAGAAAACAAATGGAGACCCATTCTAGACCTATCCGCTTTAAACACATTCCTCATTGTTCCAAAATTCAAAATGCTGACCCTACAGCAGCTTCTTCCCATGCTGGGCAAGGAGTCTTGGCTGGTAACTCTAGATCTCAAGGAGGCATACCTGCACGTCCCCATACGACCAATTTGCAGAAGATACCTCAGATTTCTTGCAGGATCAGAGCATTATCAATTTTCAGCATTGCCCTTTGGCTTATCTACTGCCCAGAGTGTTCACGAAATGCCTGGCATCAGTAATTGCTCATTGCAGACTTCAGGGGATCCAAATTTATCCCTACCTGGACGACTGCCTGATACAAGCGGACAACAAAAGCAAGCTTACAGAAGACTTACAAAGAGTCATTTACCTGCTGCAAGCCCTGGGATATACAGTCAATATAAAAGTCAAGGCTGATTCCATCCCAAAGAATAACCTTTCTGGGTGCAGAGCTGGACACATCAAAACAAATGGCATTCCTAACTGCAGAAAAGAAAGAGCAACTACCTCTCTACTTCTTGGCATTAACAAAGCAGAACCATCTAACTGCAAGAAAAGTACTGCAAGCCCTAGGCTTCATGGCATCCTGCATAATTCCGGTCCCTCATGCCAGACTGCATATGAGAAAGCTACAGTGGTACCTAAAGAATTTGTGGTCCCAACACAAGCACAGCCTAGAAACCAAAATTCCAATAATCCCATGCCTGAAGCAAGAGTTCCTATGGTGGGCTCAGGCCTGTCAATCAAACACAGGATTGCCCTTCTGCAACAGTCAACCAAGCCAAACCATCACGACAGATGCCTCAGACCTCGGTTGGGGGGCACACATGCTGGGCAAGTGCATACAAGGCTTATGGACTCAAGACCAGCTACCTACACATAAATCTAAAGGAAATGCTGGCAGTAAAATTGGCAATCCAGTCATTCAGACCATTTCTCCAAGAAGGTCAGTTGATGATAAGGACAGACAACACCACAGTTATGTGGTACATCAACAAACAGGGAGGCACATATTCATATCCTCTATGCCGGCTGGCACTGGACCTATGGGATGTGGCTCTGAGCTACAACATTCAGTTACAAGCAATTTTTGTACCGGGAAAAGAAAACATTCTAGCATACATATTAAGCAGAACTACCACAGATGCCCACGAATGGATGCTGCATCCGGACATCTTCAAAGCCATCACAAGAGAATGGGGATTACTACAAATAGACTTGTTTGCATCCCCACTCAATCACCAGCTAAAGAAATTCTGCACAAGGACGTACCACCCACTTGCTTGGAAGGTGGACTCCTATCTTTCAGTTGGAAAAACCTGACAGCATACGCATTCCCACCACTTCCTTTGATGCACAAGGTGCTTCTGAAGATCAAAGAGGACCGTCCAAGGATCATTCTGATAGCTCCAGACTGGCCAAGACAACATTGGTACCCATTGCTGAGGAGCATGTCTCGGGAACAAATATGGACACTACCCCTGATCCCATTACTGTTAACACAGAACAACTACAACATCCTGCATCCAAACCTGAAAACTCTGCAGCTAACTGCCTGGAACATTATATAACAGCAATTAACCCAAATTTATCCCAAAGGGTTAAAGACATAATCCTGGAGGCTCGTAGATCTTCAACAAGAAAGAATTATGCAGCAAAATGGAAAAGATATCTCATTTGGAGTACTGCAAAGGGAGAAGATGTGACACTGGTAAACATAGCCAACATCCTGGAGTACTTGGCAGAGCTCTTCCATACAGGCCTGTCCTATTCTTCCATCAAGATACATGCATCAGCTATTTCAGCAGAATACAGCTTCGATCCTCCTATCTTCTCTCATCCTCTGCTCAGACAGTTTCTCAGAGGAATTAAAAATGTAAAACATCCCAGGAAACCACCATTGCCAGCATGGGACTTGAACTTTGTGCTAGAAAAATTGACACTTCCCCCTTTCGAACCAGCAGCAACAGCAGAATTACAATACTTATCCTGGAAGACTGCTTTCCTGCTGGCAATAACTTCAGCAAGAAGGGTCTCTGAACTACAGGCATTAATGGCAGTGCAACCCTTCCTGATCTTCCATCAAGATAGAGTGTCCATGAGAACAAATCCTACATTTATGCCTAAGGTGGTATCCAGAGTGTCATTAAATCAGGCTATCCACCTACCTACATTCTTCCCAAACCCACAGAACAGGGGAGAAAGACTCTTGCATACCTTGGATGTACATAAGACAATTACGCTACTACCTGGACAGGACCAAGTCCAATAGAAAAACTGACCAGCTTCTGGTAGCATATGCCACAGGAAAGGAAGGAAAGCCAATTTCAAAACAGACAATCTCCAAATGGATAGGAAATTGCATTAGATTTTGTTACTCCTACCATGGAAAGACAACTCCAGAGAACATCAGGCCTCACTCCACAAGGGCTACAGCCACTACCACAGCTTTCTTACGAGGAGTGGCTACCAAGGACATTATAGAGGCTGCTACTTGGACCTCCGTGCATACATTTGCCAAGCATTACAATTTACCTTTATACTCTAGATCCCGAGCAGGTTTTGCCACTGCTGTTTTGCAAGGGATCCTAGCTACACCATAATCTCTACTCTTTTCCTCCCCTTGTTTAGCTATGGTATTCTACCCATTTGTAAGGACTGCAGATGTATCCTTGAAGGACATAGTACAGTTTTGTACCTACCATAAATGTAGATGTCCGATAGGAATGCATCTGCAGTCAGGATTACCCACCCACCTTCCCCTCTGAGGTACTCCTAGGGTATTTGCCATCCTTCAGCTAGCTTGGGGGGGGATCTATTATGGTGTATTTGTTTGTATATATGTACATACATGCTTATTTTATGTGTTTGCTCTCTACTATTTGGAAACATTGGCATTTATCCAAATTTAGCCATCCAAGAGGGCACCTGGCATCTGGGGCAAGAAACACTGAGGAAAATGGCATCGGCTGATGCCTTTATACCCGAAAAACTGCAGCGATGACGTCGGGTGAAGTGCGACACCAGCCGAAGCCGGACCCAGACTTTGGAATCCGGCCGACCGAAGGGCTGCCTGACGACAGGACAACCCATTTGTAAGGACTGCAGATGCATTCCTGTCGGACATCTACATTTATGGTAGGTACAAAACTGTACTTTGTGCTTTCCAACCTATAGACTCTCAAACTCAGCCTGGATAATTCCTCAACATCCTCTTCTGAGCATACCCTAAGCAGGCAAGTTCAAGACATTCTCCAGGAGGCTAGAAGACCTAGTACTAGGAAATCATACTCCGCCAAGTGGAAAAGATTCTCCATTTGGTGTCAGCAGCAAAGTCACCAGTATCTCATAGATTACCTGGCTGACAGAGGCCTATTCTTTTCTTCCACCAGAATTCACACCTCGGCCATTTCAGCCCACATCCTTATTCTTCCTCCTATCTTTTCCCACCCCCTGATGAAACAATTCCTTAGGGGAGTGATTCACATCAGACCTCCCAGGAGACAACCTACACCTCAATGGGACCTGAGTTTTGTCTGGAATAATTGACATTCCCTCCTTTGAACCATCAGCTTCTGCTGAATTAAAATTCTTAACATGGAAGACTGTCCCTTTACTGGCTGTCATCCCAGCTAGGAGGGTTTCTGAGCTGCATGCTGTCATGGCAGTTGAACCATTTTTCATATTCCACCCAGACAGAATATCACTCAGAACTTAAACATTCTTTATGTCCAAAGTGTTCATGGACACATCCTTGAATCAAGCTATACAGTCATTCACTTTCTTCTCCAAGACTTAGAACCAGGGGGAGAGAATCCTTCACTACGTGGATGTGCACAGACAGCTCCACTACTGTCTTGACAGAACTAAATCTTTCAGAAAATCAGACCCAACGCTTTCTGTCCTTTGCCTTCGGCTCTGAAGAGAAAACAGTTTCCAAACATCTCCAAGTGGATCTGTCACTGTATTTCCTTTTGTTACAGCTGTGATGTGGCTAACTCACCACTGTCAACCAATTAATATGTGATGTGGATAGCCCACCACTGCCAACCAATTAACATGTGATGCCCCTGCACTGGTCCAGTAATCAAAGAGCCTCAGTCCTCACCACTGGCAACAGCTAGGGGACATACACAATGGGAGGATGACAAGTACACACACAGTAAAGTGCAATTTCTTTTAAGAGTACACAGAGATCACAGTCAGTCTGGGGCTGGTTTCTCCCTCTTTCTCCACATCCCCAATAAGACTCCCCACTAGTACAGCTATAGGCTTAAGATCTCAGATGAGGGGCCAAGTCAAGTCCTCCAGCACCCTGTCTGTCCAACTGGTGCTTTGTGTCCCTGCCCAAGTAGCACACACACACACACACACACACTTTGAGATTTGATTTATGTATAAACACAGACACACACACACACACACACACACACACACACACACACACACACACACACACACACACACACACACACACACACACCTGGGGAAGGCTGGCACAGGTTTACTAGCTATTCCGGTCCAGACTATAAGGTAGTTTCCACTGTCACGAAACCCTCTTATCAACTACTATAAGGCCCTTACAAAGGGTGTCCAATCTGACTGTGTAATGTTACTATATCCAAATAGTAGTTTTTACCAAGCCCCATGCTATTAGGAGTGGCCTGTACAGTGTCACCAAAAAGATATGCAAGTACTCTGAGAGCTTAAATATGTCTCACAAATATTTGCCACAAAGTTTTAAATATATTTGATAATAAATAATAAAATAATACAATTATACTCAGGTGATTAACACAGTAACTTCAGAGTTCAAAATCACAGGAAATATTTTAAAACAACATTGCAGGACAGTCTCAAATAAATAAATACAGAAAGCATCTAAACTAATCTTTACTATAGTCCTATCTATAGCCAAGAGAGATACTATGCCCTAAATCTTACTTACAGAACAAGTGCAGATGATGATGATGATGAGTGGATGTTCTTGCTACGTCCAAGACAAAACCCAAAATGCACAGTCTCTCTCTGAGAGAGTTCTTAAATCAGTATCATGTTTTACTGCTGGATTAGCCTGGATGACATCATTTTTGCCACCTGACTTCAGTTCCCAGGCTAAAACAAAAACTAATAGAGTTTAACTTCTCTGTGTTAAAAATACATATCTCTCAGATGTTTGCAGATATTGGAAGTCATAAAACAGTAAAACACTTCACATTTTAAACCTAGTAATTACTTTTCCTCCAAGACAGTACAAAAACTTGTAGCTGTAGACATTGTGTCTGCTTCTGCATTGAAACTGAGAGGTAACATCTCTTGTTTATGGCCCAACTATAAAGTAACTTAGCCTCAACTATTTTTAAGTTTTGCAAGTTAATCTTCTATGTTCCATCAGGGTATGCTGTGGTTACATTCTTGAAACTCAGTACATAACATACAGTTCTGTACAAATCATATCAATATTCACAAATGACATAGAATTATTTATAAAAATTCAGATAGCTGAGCTGGCAGTGTGACAACAGCCATCATGGTAAAAAGCCACCAGAAGCTGTCAAAATTCACTGTACTAAAGTCCCTGCTACATCTGCTGCCTTAAAATCTAAAAACTTGAATAAACAAAAAACAAAATGAATTTGACCGGCATACACAGGCTTCATGCTAAAAATGCTGATTTATTAATTGTTAATACACAAGACAGAAAAACACTATGACTTAATCGCTTTCACCTCAAAAGGCATCATCAGTCATGTGCTTTCATTCAAACACACCTTAAATACTATACATCACTTTTCCAGTGCCTTCAGAAATTTAACCCTTGCCATACCTAAACATTTTCAATTCTGTTGGTAATATCACTTAGGTCAAGGAATACAAACATACAAAATGAATAAAATAAAAAATACCACATAAAACTTCGAAAAAACTATAATAAATAATAAACGTATACATCAAATATATGTAATATATATACTGTTGTGGCTCAGTCTTACAGAACTAACAAAATCAGTAATTCTATAGTATTCACATGCATGCCCATAACCTAACACAGTTTCTACTTTTGTTTTAACACACTGGCTGTAGAAATATATTCATTAATTCCAGGTTCCACATTGGCATTCAGTCTAAGTTGCCATTTGGTTTCCTTGATTTCTATGTCTGACTTCTCTGTAGGACCTATCAATCACAAAAAACAAAAATCTTTTGTAATTTGAACATACAGATGAGTGTAGAAAAAGTGAATTGGATGTTTTCTTGTTTTTGATATGTCTGGTGTGCTTAGCAATCCTGTCTCTCAACTGCCTAGTGGTTTTTCCCACATAGAATGCCTGACAGGAAATGCATGTGGCCACATAAACCACCATCTTGGTGTTACAATTACACCTTCCGGGGCATTGCAGGTTCCTATGAAAACCTGCAATTTTTACATATGGCCAATCGTTGATATACTTACACCAGTTACAGTCCCCACATTTACTCATTCTTGAATTATAATTTCCCTTTTTACTTCTGTCATCCATTTCCAACCATTCCTTAATATTCCTATCTTTGCTGTGTACCACTCTGGGCCTTTGCCCCAGCTTTCCCCTAAGATCATATCAGCTGACACTGGGTGAACCTGAAGTGGCCATTGTTGGTTCCTCAGATCACTTACCTCTTCAATTTCCTCTGTTGTAGTCCTTTCAGCCATCATGGACCAGGGCTCAGCGAAGTCCTGTTCTGCTGTTCCAGTGTCCAATACAGGCATGGGAGAGCCATCTTTTATAGGTCTGGGAGACACACTTACAGATCCTTCTCTGGGTAACCAGGGGAAGAAACCATTTGACAGGACAAATGTCCCTCCTTTGAGTTTTTTTTTTTTTTTGCAGAAAACCCAGCCACTGGGGATGCACAAGCCAGTGCATTTCTTTGTGCCAGTCCCAAGCCCGGATAAATGGGGAGGGTTGCGTCAGGAAGGGCATCCGGTGTAAAATTGTGCCATATTACACATGCAGAAAACTGTGCAGAAACTCATACTGGATCGGTCGAGGCCCGGATTAACGATGACCACCACCAGTACTGTTGGCCAACAGGGTGCTGGCGGAAATTTGGCTACTGTTGGCCGAAGGAGGAGAAGAGGCAGAAGGCATGCCCAAAGGCAGGTAAGGGCTAGGACTGTGATAGTGAGGGTTGGAACTTTGAATGTAGGCAGTATGACTGGTATAGGGAGAGAGCTAGCTGATATGATGAACCGAAGGACAGTTGAAATATTGTGTGTGCAAGAGACCAGATGGAAGGGGAGCAAGACTAGGTGTATTGGAGGCGGTTTCAAATTGTTTTATCATAGTGTGGATGGGAGGAGAAATGGCGTAGGCATTATCCTGAAGGAAGAGTATGCTAAGAGTGTTCTGGAGGTGAAAAGAGTGTCGGATAGAGTGATGTTTATGAAGCTAGAAATTGATGGTGTAATGATGAATGTTGTTAGTGCATATGCTCCACAAGTTGGGTGTGCGATGGATGAGAAAGAAAAATTTTGGAGTGAGTTGGATGAAGTGGTGATGACTGTACCCAAGGGTGAGAGACTGGTGATTGGAGCAGATTTCACTGGGCATGTTGGTGAAGGGAACAGAGGGGATGAGGAAGTGATGGGTAGGTATGGTGTTAAACAAAGGACTGCAGAAGGTCAGATGGTAGTGGATTTTGCGGAAAGGATGGACATGGCTGTGATGAATATGTATTTTAACAAGAGGGAGGAACATAGGGTGACATACAAGAGTGGAGGAAGATGCACACAGGTGGATTATATCTTATGTAGAAGGGCAAATCTGAATGAGATTGGAGACTGTAAAGTGGTGGCAGGGGAAAGTGTAGTTAGGCAGCATAAGATGGTGGTTTGTAGGATGACATTGGTGATCAAGAAGAGGAGGATGAGTGTGAGGGCAGCACCAAGGATCAAATGGTGGAAATTAAAAAAGGGTAATTGTGAGGTGATGTTCAGGGAAGAGTTAAGACAGGCACTGGGTGGCAGTGAAGAGTTACCGAATAGCTGGGTAACTACAGCAGAGCTAGTAAGAGAGATGGCTAGAAGGGTGCTTGGTGTGACATCTGGAAAGAGGAAGGAGAACAAGGAGACCTGGTGGTGGAATGAAGAAGTACATGAGAGTATACAGAGAAAGAGGTTGGCGAAGAAGAAGTGGGATTGTCAAAGAGATGAAGAAAGTAGACAAGTATAAGGAGATGAGGTGCATGACAAAGAGAGAGGTGGCAAAGGCTAAGGATAAGGCGTACGAAGAGTTGTATAAAAGGTTGGACACTAAGGAGGGAGAAAAGGACCTGTACTGATTGGCTAGACAGAGGGACCGAGCTAGTAAAGATGTGCAGCAGGTAAGGGTGATAAAGGATAATGAGGGAAACGTACTCACAAGCGAGGAGAGTGTGGTGAGCAGATGGAAAGAGTACTTTGAGGGGTTGATGAATGAAGAGAATGAGAGGGAGAGAAGGTTGGATGATGTGCGGATAGTGAATCATGAAGTGCAGTGGATTAGCAAGGAGGAAGTAAGGATAGCTATGAAGAGGATGAAGAACGGAAAGGCTGTTGGTCCAGATGACATACCTGTGGAAGCATGGAGGTGTTTAGGTGAAATGGCAGTGGAGTTTTTAACTAGATTGTTTAATGAAATCTTGGAAAGTGAGAGGATGCCTGAGGAATGGAGAAAAAGTGTTTTGGTACCGATTTTTAAGAATAAGGGTGATGTGCAGAGCTGTAGAAACTACAGAGGGATTAAACTGATCAGTCACAGCATGAAGTTTTGGGAAAGAGTAGCGGAAGCTAGGTTAAGAAGGGAGGTGATGATTAGTGATCAGCAGTATGGTTTCATGCCAGGAAAGAGCACTACAGATTTATTTATTTTATTTATTTCCAGTTTGATTACTGGGGAAGTCCACTGGGCCAGAACGTGTCCATTTTCAGTGGAGGCCCGGGGAGAAAAGCTCCAAAAGCAAAGCAAATACAATCTAAGTTACATAGTGTAAAAGATAGTAATAAAATATAAACATTTGGAATAACATTACATTGAATACAGTTAGTAAAAAAGCAAATACACGCAGTATACTTCAAAAAACATCATTCAGGAAGGTAGATACAATAGATTTAGTAGTTTCCTTTAAGTAGCAGGTTTGACTGTATGAAAAGAAGGTCTAAGGTTACATGCTATTTACAATATATACATATGAGGAGTAGAGAGATAAAGTACATAAACTGAGAGTAGAATATAGTATGATCAAGCAGTGATCGAGAGAGAATAAGAGAAGAAAAGAAGATAGTATTAGGGTAGAGTAAAGAGAAAGGATGTAGAGGGTTTAAGGGGAATTTATGTAGATTTATGTAGGATGTAAGCAGGTGCACTTATGTTTAGAGGATAAGTAAGAGAAAAGTTTGATTTTGAAGGCTTCAGTGTGTTAGATGTTGTTCTAAGAGAAGAAGGGAGAGAGTTCCATTTCCTGCCAAGAGAGTAGGAGAGAAGGAGCTGACAGCAGCGATTGGGTTTGTGGATGGTGATTAAATTTTGGTGTTCAGATCTAAGAGATCTGTTTGGGTGTATGGCAAGGATGTTTGCTAGGGCTGGGCATTTTCAGGTAGAATATTAATTTGTGAGCAGTGGTTAGTTGGAGGTAGTCTAGGTAGTTAGGGAGTTCTAGCCAGTTCAGAGTTTGTAGGGAAAGACCATGGTGAGAAGAGGTTTTAGATTTGGTAGCAAATTTAGAGATTTTATTATAGCAGATTTCGAGTTTAGTGGAGATGGAAGAAGACAGGTTTGTAAGGAGAGGGGCTCCATATAGCAGAGATGGTAGAAGATAGGTAGTTGCTAAGGAATGTCTAGCGGAGTTGGAGAGAAAGCAGTTGTTCTTATAGAGCATACCTAGCTTTTGGTGGTTTTCTTTATGTTTTGTTGTATGTGGCTATCAAATTTGAGGTGATAGTGATGCCAAGGAGTTTTGCAGATGGGACCACCTCTATGGTTGACTTTGTTTGGCTTATGATTTTGAATGCTGTTTTATCAAATGTGCAAGCCCTGGAGGGAGCGAAGAGAAGAATTTTGGATTTATTAGAGTTTAGAGAGAGATGATTTTGGTGCATCCAGTTCTCAGTAGTGGAAAAAGCTATTTGGGTTTTTGTTAGTAGTTCGGGAATGTTGGAGGCGATGCGATGTTTGCTCCGAGAGTGTTGATGGAGAAGTACAGAGAAGGTCAGAAGGAGTTGCATTGTGTCTTTGTGGAGTTAGAGAAAGCATATGACAGGGTGCCTAGAGAGGAGTTGGGGTATTGTATGAGGAAGTCGGGAGTGTCAGAGAAGTATGTAAGAGTGGTACAAGATATGTACGAGGGTAGTGTGACAACGGTGAGGTCTGCGGTGGGAGTGAAGGATGCGTTTAAGGTGGAGGTGGGATTACATCAAGCATCAGCTCTGATCCCTTTCTTATTTGCTATGGTGATGGATAGGTTGACAGACGAGATCAGACAGGAGTCCCCGTGGATTATGATGTTTGCAGATGACATTGTGATCTGTAGTGAGAGTAGGGAACAGGTGGAGACGACCCTGGAGAGGTGGAGATATGCTCTAGAGAGAAGAGGAATGAAGGTAAGCAGGACTAAGACAAAATATATGTGTGTGAATGAGAGGAAGCATAGAGGAATGGTGAGGATGCAGGGAGTAGAGATGGCGAAGGTGAATGAGTTTAAGTACTTGGGATCAACAGTTCAGAGTAATGGTGAGTGTGGAAGAGAGGTGAAGAAGAGAGTACAGGCAGGAAGGAGTGGGTGGAGAAGAGTGTCAGGAGTAATTTGTGACAGATGAGTACCAGTAAGAGTGAAAGGGAAGGTCTACAAGATGGTAGTGAGACCAGCTATGTTGTACGGGTTGGAGACAGTGGCATTGACAAAAAGGCAGGAGTCAGAGCTTGACGTGGCAGAGTTGAAGATGTTAAGATTTGCACTGGGTGTGACGAGGATGGACAGGATTAGGAATAAGTATATTAGAGGGTCAGCTCAGGTTGGAAGGTTTGGAGACAAAGCCAGAGAGGCAAGATTATGTTGGTTTGGACATGTGCTGAGGAGGGATGCAGAGTATATTGGGAAAAAGATGCTAAGGATGAAGCTGCCAGGTAACAGGAAAAGAGGAATGCCTAAGATAAGGTTTATGGATGTGGTGAAAGAGGATATGCAGGTGGTTGGTGTGACAGAGCAAGATGCAGAGGACAGGAGGAAATGGAAACAGTTGATCTGCTGTGGCGACCCCTAACGGGAGCAGCCAAAAGAAGAAGTTTACTAAGAAAAAACAAAAGACTAAACATGATTTATCTAAAGAAGTAGATAAAGTTAAGAAATGTGAATTTCTTACTTTGGCAAGGCAGACATTACAAGCAACGAATCCTGGTATGCAGATGCTATTACTGGGGACATCCTCTGTAAAGTGATTCCTAAGAAAACAGATCTGATGATTCTGACTTTGACAGAGTTTGGAATTCCTGTCCTAGGAATTCCCAAGTCCACCAGTCTGTTTGTGAGAAAAATGTTAATTTGTAGCCTTCCTTGGAGGAGTTTTCTTCTAATTGGATCATAGCCAGGATGAATGAGGAATTTTTATGGGAACAAATAGATGTCTCCCCTGAACTGAGGAGATAATATATGTTGCAAATGGATATACTTCATTCCTCTTCCATCCTATGTATATCACCAGTCCTGGAGGATGTGTTGAATGCTGCCTGTAATCATTCTGATACCCAGCTGTCAGTCCCTAAAAAAAAAGTCAGATAAATTGTTTAAGGAACCTCAGGCTAGTAAATTTCTTTTCTTTCACCTTAGATCTGATCCTGCAGTAATTTCAGCTGCCTAATACTGGTAACAAATTGCTTCTTAACATGAACCCTTTTCCTGGAGATAAAGAAGGCAAGTTGTTGGACCACATAGTTAAGAGGATGTTTTTTTTTCTTCCACTTTAGCCTTCAGAATTCTAAATACCAGGCATACATGTGGAAGTTTATGCTTTAGCGTATGGACAGTCTGAGGGAATTGGCTGTACTCTTCCACAGAAGAAAGCTCTTTTTTTTGAACCAAGCTGTTTCTATCCTGTCCCAGATATCTAAACATGCTTTAAAGAGTGTGTATGGTTGTGCATGTACTGTTCCTAGGGCCACTGCTACTGTTAGTGTTGAGACATATTGGGTACTTAACCAAAACTCTGCTGATGAGGTAAAGACTGATCTCTACCTAACATATAAAGCTATGTCAAACCCAGAGCTGTTGGACATGCTACACCTAAAGAAATCCCAATCCCTCTGAGCTACATGCTCTAGGGACCTAAACCTTGTCACTACAATAAACAGGACATGCTGGAGGGATAGATTCCTGTCCCAGAGACTTCCTATACTCTGGAACAAGCTACCCATCTATGTCAAGCAAAGTTCTTCATTAGCACTCTTCAAGAAAAATCTTGATGAGTGGATGGGAAGTAGGAAATACACCCCGGGGATCACTTCTGTGTCTCTGCTCGAGAGTGGCACAGGAAAATAACTTTCTTGGGTGGCGTAAGCTATGGTACTTTGCTGGCTAGGCTTACGTAGGCCCTTGGGCCGATAGCCTAGTACCTACCTATGAACGTATGAACCTATATTCTGCTTTAGATAAGGAGGTATTATTTAGCTCTTTTGTGATCCAGGTTCTTAAAACAATATTATGAAAAGGGGAAACTGGTTCAGGGAGTTTCTAAGATTTTTCATGTACCTCCAGTTCAAATCTTACAGGCCTTCCTTTTTTACAAAAAAAAATAAATAAATCAAAATCAGTAATTTTTTGGCAAACGAGGTGCAAAAATTAGATGGCCAGAGAGAAATAAAAAGAAACGGGATATTTCAGAAAAAGGGACAGACCACCAATACAGAATGACTATACCAGCATCCCTCTGTCCCCCCCTCTCCTTTGGCCAATATTTCTACCAGTCTGTCCTACAAATTGGTACTTAACACTCCCCTTTGGCAGAAGATTGTTTTAGATTCTTACTGCAAACAGGCAAGAAGACAAACTACGAATCCAAGAAAACCAGGGCAGAAACCACGATGCAGCACCAAATAAATTCAACACTTTTAATCAGATTAAGCGCTTTTCGTTTATGACCTTATTTGTTATTTTTTCAGTATATATATTTTTTTAACCAACCCTGTACTGCTTGAATTGAGTGGTTTTTCTTTAAGTGTTTTATTAGATAATTGAATGATTACCTGATTTTGTATGTAAACTTGTTTTACTTGCTGTTGTATTCATGTGAGGAAGTTTGTTTATTGTAACAAACGAAAAGCGCTTAATCTGATTAAAAGTGTCAAATTTATTTGGTGCTGCATCGTGGTTTCTGCCCTGGTTTTCTTGGATTCTTTGTTTTAGATTCTTGGTCGTTAAAAGTGGTGCAGGAGAATTACAGATGCACTGGATGTAAATACTTCCTTTCAGGGGAATTCTTCCCCAACTTCCAAACCAAACAGAATTTTTCCTCAGGTTCATCAGTCATTACACACGCATGAGGAGTCATAGAACTAGAGCCTGTAAGTCAAAGGGGCAAAGGCTTCTATTCCAGAATGTTTCTGGCATCTAAGGAGGAGGCCTGTTTGAGACCAGTTCTAGATCTTTCATTTCTATACCTGTATGTGAAAGTACCAGCATTCAAAATGTTGACTTTACAGAACTTGCTGCCTCTCATTCCTCCCATGAGTTACTTGGTAGCAGTATATTTAAAATATATTTATTACCACATTCCAGTAGCCACAGACTTCAGGAAAGTTATATAGTTCTCTTGTTTCTGTGTCACATTACCAGGTCTATGCATTACCTTTTAGATGATCTACAGTTCCAATGGTGTTCACAAAATGCCAGTCATAGCTTATTGCAGACTAATTGGCATTCACATTTTCCTTATTTAGATGACATGCTTATCTTTGCAGAGTCTTTATCCAGGTGTCAAGAGTCGTTAACTTGAGTTATGTCTCTTTTGACCAATCTGATCTTCCAGATAAATATTGCAGAATTCTCCTTGAATTGGATTGTGTTTCTGGGTCACCTTCTAGGTAATTCTCTTCAAAAGGTCTTTTCAATGCAAGAGAAGGTGGATTTTTGGTCTGGAATCTTTTGTGATGTTTTCCAGTCAATCTCAGACTTCTGCAAGAGATTTCTTGGGATCCTAAAGTTTATGGCTTCTATGATTCTCATAATTTCCCCTAGACAAGTTACACATGGACCCAGCATTTGCATTCTCTGAAGTATCAAATTCTAGTTTTGGGCTTTATAAATAAGGAACTGCATTAGTGGAGACAACAAATTCAACTGAATGCAGGCTTCTCCCTTACACTCTCAGACGCTAAACCAATTTCTTACCACAAATGTGTCAGATTTTGCTTGAGGAGCAGTTTCCATGGGGATAAAGGTGCAAGGCCTGTGGAGTCTTTGAGACAGACCAAAGTGTATCAACATAAAATAGATTTTTGGCTGTTGTCCATGCTTTGAAGTCTCCCATCTCCTATGGTCCCCAGAACTGTTTCAAGTGATTGCAGACAAGTGCCACAGTCCTGTGGTACTTGTCTGCAAGTACCACAGTCATGTGGCACATAAGCAAGGAGGTACAAGGTCATACCCCTTATGCAGGTTGGCAGTGATATCTTAGGAGTTGGTTTTTCAGCATTCCTTTAACCCAGTAGGTATCTTGCATTCCGTCAGAGAAAAACATAGTGGCAGACAAGCTGAGCAGGACCAGGACAGACCATCACGAATAGAAGTTTAATGAGGTATGTTACAGGAACTGATCTAGATGTGGGAGACATGTCAAATACATCTATTTGCCTCCTTTCAAAACAGACTACTAAGCAACAAGTAAATATGAGAACACCAAATGTAATGAAGTTTATTTTAGCAATACATGCTTCAGCTTGTCTTTGAGGCTGCAACAGAGGACTGCATTTTTCTTTTTTCTGTTTATTTTTCATGGAGACAAACTGGTAATAGGCAGTAAAAGACAGAGCACTAGTTTCTTTAAACCTAAAAGATAATCTCTGAAAGTATACAGGTAATTTTCATATGGGAGGTAAAGATTAAAAAAAAAAGAAAAAAGACACCTGTTCGTAGACTCACAGGCAATAACATTGGTCTTAACATGGATAATCTCATTTTCAGGTTAATTAGGGCTTTTGTTAGCAGCTGTTGTCCCAAATGTTCCTTTTAGGAGGGTTAAACTTATTATTGGAAGACGTACATAGTTGTGTGTTTATATTAAGTTAATAGGTTGTGGAGTGTGCTTTTTGAGGGTTTTTATTAAATTAAAAAGTGTTATATGTGACAGATGTTCATCATGTTACCCCGCTGCAGTCATCACACTTGGGGTTATCCTGTCGTCAGGCGGTCACACAGTCAGCCTGAGTTCCAAAGTCTTGGTCCGGCGTTGGTTGCTGTCGCTTCTTCCCTGACGTCAGTGCGCCAGGGGTATACAAGAGGCATCCGACGCCATGTCTTTCTTGCTGTGCGGTGCCCGAAGCAGAAGCAGTTCGCAAGTGCCGTCGGCCGACACCTGAGATTTTTGAATCGAATTTCAGTCCGAAGTCTTCTAAAGCTAAGTACCCCGTTGGGGAACCTTTTCTTGCCTCAGTCCGATGTCAGAAAAAGTTAACAATTGCATTTCTTGTGGGAAGCAAATACCTCATAAGGACTTTCATTCTTATTGTATACCTTGCCTAGGCCCAGACCACGATGTCACTGGTTGTCGGTTTTGTACTAGGTTCAATAAGCGAACTATAAAACAACGCTTTGATTTCGCTAGACACTACTTCGGTAGAAAATTTAATTATACTATGCCGTCGGAGCAACCGACTACCGGCGGACATAAAAAACGCAAAGATAAAGACAGGCAGCCAAGATCCAAGCCAGACTTCGAGGCCTCAGCTGGGCCAGTCGCCGGTTTTCAGTGAGGCGCCTATGCAGCCCCTGACGACTGCAGAATTCTAAAGCAGAGAGTACTAGGCCGACGCAGCCATTTTCTTTAGGTCCTACCAACAACATTGCAGAAGGAGAAGCCGGGGCTGTGGAAACACCTTCGGTTACAGAAGGTGTCTTTAGACCGGCTACTCTCACCGTAAAATCTTATGCTAAGCTTAAGACTCCTTTAAAACCTAAAAAGACTGTACATCAAGACTGTACATCAGTCTCCAGTTCAAGGCCCTTTGCCTAAGAAACAGATGCTTAAGATGGCTGAAGATTTGATTACTCTGATCAGGGGTTCCCACCCCCACCCCCAGACAAAAGGCCAAGACAAGAGGAGGATTATGCCTCCTCTGATCAAGTTTCTATTTCCTCAGACTCCTCTGAGGAACAGGATTATTCCTTACCCCCTTATGAAGATTCTGATGCTGAAGATTCCATTCCCTCAGCATCACCCCCTGAAGACTATTCCTTTGGGGAAACTTTACATACCATGAGGGAACATTTCCACTGGGAAGGTCAGGACTACCCCGATTCAAAGAAAAGGCTCCGAGAGTTTCTTTTACTTCCCCAGCACAGACCACTTGCTATCCCTCCAGTTTTAGACATTGTGGATGATGTTTACTTAGAATCTAGTCTAAATCCAGATTCTCTGCCTCCTGCTCCAGCCAAACCAGACAGATATTATAGAGTGCCTGACTCACACAAATTCCTTTACAAAAGCCCTGTTGCTGACCCAGAGACAATCTCCCAGGGTCCCAAAGGGGCTAAGGCTTCTATGGCTAAAAATCCTGTGCCCTCTGAAAGGGACTCCAGAGCACTAGATATGTGGGGGAAGAAGGTTTACATCTCAGCTACTCTAGCTATGAGAGCACTAAATTGTCAATTTCACATGCTGAAATATCAGCAATTCCTAATGTCTCAATTAAAACAAAAGATGAGCACACACTCTCAACAGTATGAATTCAAGGAAATGCAGGATCTGTTGCATGCAGCTGAACAGGTGGGCAAACATACTTTACAATGTGGATTTGATTCCTTGGAAGCTTCCTGTAGAGCAGCTGTTACTGGGTCTGTCATACGTAGGCATGCTTGGTTAAAAGAACAAACTCTGCCTGATCATGTTAAAGCAAAATTACTTGATGCACCTTTACAGCAGGATGTCTTATTTGGGGTTAAAGCAGAATAGGTTTTAAAGAAAATGGAGGATAAGGCAAAGTCTATGCAGGCGGTCAAAGATTTCTTACAGGTACAACCCCCTCGCTTCAGCAGAAATTGACCAACAAAAAACTGGTCCTTTCCAGCTTCTGACAGACCACAGAGGGGTAAATACAGACGCCCAAGGGGCAGAGGTCAAGCGCAAATCCCTTACAAACCTCGTCAATGGGGCACTGCAACACAGAAGGGAGGAGAAGACAGGCCTCAAACTACTAGAAGACAAACCCAATGACTTACCCCTCAAACTGCCAAGCAAAGCTCTCTTGGTAGCTCCCTTGGGAGGAAAATTAGCATTTTTTTGCAGACAACAGGTGCATCATCACAAAGGACAAATGGGTCCTAGACATTATCTCACAAGGATACAGATTCCATTTCCACACCTTGCCAAGGATAAAAGGAATGCCAAACCTGCCACAAAATCAGTGGGCAGAGGCACAAAAACAAATTGCAGCTCTCATGGACATGAGAGCCATTCAGCTGGTACCTACACAGGAGCAAGGCCAAAGATTTTACTCAAGGCTCTTTCTAGTCCCCAGAAAGGACAATGCATGGAGACCCATTCTGGACCTTTCAATTCTAAACACCTACTTGCAAGTACCCAAATTCAAGATGCTAACACTACAGCAGCTTCTTCCCATGTTGAGCAAGAAGGCTTGGCTAGTAACGCTGGACCTCAAGGAGGCATACCTGCATGTCCTTATCAGACAAAATTGCAGAAGATACCTCCGTTTCATTGCAGGTTCAACCCATTACCAATTCTCTGCACTGCCCTGTGGCTTATCTACTGCGCCCAGGGTCTTCACAAAATGCCTGGCACCAGTAATTGCATACTGCAGACAAAGAGGAATTCAAATACACCTCAACCAAGCAGAAAGCAAGGACATTCTCTTACAACATCTGGCATTTGTCAAACGCCTTCTAAGTTGCCTAGGGTACACAGTAAACGAAAAGAAATCAAAACTAGTGCCCTCACAGAACATGATATTCCTGGGTGCCAGCTTGAATACGACGGCCCAGATGGCTTATCTCATGCCAGACAAGCAACTACAACTAACTCAATACTTCAAAATAACGGCAGCAAAGACCCAACTCCCTGCAAGAAAAATTCTGCAGACCTTGGGATTCATGGCATCTTGCATACTACTAATACCATTTGCAAAACTGCATATGAGGAAATTAGAATGGTATCTGAAAAGCGTATGGACTCAACACAGCCACAGCTTGGAAACAATGATACCTCTCATTCCCTGCCTTCAACAGGAGTTTCTATGGTGGCCACAGGCATGTCACCTCAACAAGGGTCAGCCTTTCACCTTACCCCCAGCCAGGCAAACTATGACAACAGATGCATCAAACTATGCCTGGGGGGCACACATGGCAGGACAGTGTGTTCAAGGCAAATGGACTACAGATCAAAGAAATCTGCACATCAATCAAAAAGAAATGCTAGCTGTACAGAATGCTCTGACAGCCTTCAAGGACCTCTTACATCCAGGACAACTTATAATAAGGACAGACAATACCACAGTAATGTGGTACATAAACAAACAAGGGGGCACACACTCCTCCCCTCTATGCAGGCAGGCAATGACCTTATGGAACACAGCATTGACTTACCAAGTTCAATTACAAGCACAATTCCTGCCGGGAAAAAGTAACACATTGGCAGATGACCTAAGCAGGAACATCATGGATCCCCACGAGTGGAAACTGGATCCACAAGTATTTGCAATTATGATTCAAAAATGGGGGCGCCCAGTCATAGACCTGTTTGCCAACCCCCAAAACTATCAGCTATCAAAATTTTGCACAAGGACATTCCACCATCAAGCTTGGAAAGTGGACGCACTCTCATTCAGTTGGAAAATGTTGACAGTATATGCCTTCCCTCCACTGCCCCTTCTAACAAAGGTGCTGCTGAAAGTCAGACTGGAGAAACCATGAATGATACTCCTTGCCCCAGACTGGCCACGCCAGCACTGGTACCCACTACTAAGGAACATGGCCCACGGCCCACCATGGATTTTACCACAAATTCCACATCTGCTCACACAGCAAGACAGTCAGATTCTACACAGCCAGCTCAAGACCTTAAATCTGGCTGCATGGCAAATCACCTAAACAACCAGCCAGCTCCTTTTTCGCAAGGTGTTATGGATGTCATTGTGGAGGCCAGGAGGCCCAGCACCAGGAAAGCCTACTCAGACAAATGGAAAAGATTTTGCACCTGGAACCAATCTAAAGGCCAAAATCCCCTTGAGCTGGACATACCTCAGATTCTACAATATTTAGCTGAGATGTTACACAAAGGACTTTCCTTTTCATCTATTAAAATCCACGCCTCAGCTATTTCAGCTCACTACAATACGGATCCTCCCTTATTTTCCCATCCACTTCTAAGGCAGCTGGGCCAAAAACATAAGGCCTCCCAGGAGAGCACCAACGCCAACTTGGGACCTCAACTTTGTTCTGGAAAAGCTTATGCTACCACCCTTTGAGCCAGCTTTCTCAGCTGATTTGAAGTTTATATCATGGAAAACTGCCCTGCTGCTTGCAATTACTTCAGCCAGAAGAGTCTCAGAGCTACAGGCACTAATGGCAGTAGAGCCTTTCCTCATTTTTCATCAAGACAAAGTTTCTCTACGAACTAACCCCTCCTTTATGCCAAAGGTGGTATTCAGTGTGGCTCTAAATCAAACCATCCATTTACCCACCTTTTTCCCAAATCCACAGAACAAAGGAGAAAGACTCCTGCACTCCTTGGACATTCACAGACAACTACGTTACTACTTGGATAAAACTAAGGCTTTCAGAAAATCTGACCAGCTCTTTGTATCCTATGCTACAGCATCACAAGGAAAGGCTATCTCAAAACAGACCATTTCAAAATGGATAGGCCATTGCATACGTTTTTGGTACACCCATCATGGAAAACCAGATGTTCATCGTGTTTCACTGTTGCAGTCATGACTGTAGGGTTCTCCCCTGCCGGCAGGCAGTCCCCGGTCGGCCAGAATCCCAAAGTCTGGGTCCGGCGTCAGCTGCTCAGCCATGCTCCCTGACGTCAGAGTGCCAGGAGTACAAAGCTGACAGCCGACGCCATGTTCTCCAGTCTTTCTTGCCGTGCGGTGATAGCAGTTCGCAAGTGCCGGTCGGCTGACTCCTGACAATTTTTTATAAACGTACTTCTGTCCGAAGACTTTCTTCTCCTACTCAAAGCTAAGTACCCCGTTGGGGAAACTTTTTTCTTGCTCCAATCCGATGTCAGAAAAAGTTAATAATTGTATTTCATGTGGGAAGCAAATACCTCATAAGGATTTTCATTCTTACTGTATTCCTTGCTTAGGCCCTGACCACGACGTAGCTAGTTGTCGGTTTTGTGCTAGATTCAATCAACGTACGATTAAACAAAGGTACGATTTTGCATTTCATTATTTCGGTAGGTGTTTTAATTATAAAATGTCGTTGGATACGGTTCCGGCTACCAGAGTTCACAAACGACGCAAGGATAAAGACAGGCCTCCGAGGTCCAAATCAGACGATGTTGTACAAGCAGAGCCAGCTTCAGGTTCGGCCGTCGTCAGTGAGGCGCTTTTGCAGCCCCTGTCGTCGGCCATTTCGGAACCGATGGCCGAAACGGACTCCCACGAGGAGCCAACTAGGCCTTTGAATATTTCTGTTGCAGGACCTTTGGACAATGCTCCTTCGGATGGGTCCGGAGCCGCTGTGCAGGTACCGGCTTCCGAAGGGGTTTTTCAGGCCTACTCACCTTCTAATAAAGGCAAAGCCAAAGACAAAGGCAAAGACTCCTTCCAAATCAAAGACTACAGCCCAGGCCTCTTCTGATCCGGCACCCAAGTCTCAGAAACAGTTACTTAAGATGGCGGTGGATTTACTTACTATGATTAGGGGTTCACATCCCCCTCCAGATAAAAGGCCAAGGCAGGAAGTGTATTATGACTCCTCTGATCAGGCTTCTGTTTCTTCAGTTTCATCTTCTGACCAGGAATATTCTTTCCCTCCTTATGAGGATTCTGATGCTGAGGAATCCATTCCTTCAGCTTCTCCCCCTGAGGATTTCTCTTTTGGGGAAACTTTGCATGAAATGAGGGAACATTTTCACTGGGAAGGACAGGAGTACTCGGAATCTAAGAAAAGACTAAGGGATTTTCTTCTTCTTCCCCAACATAGACCCCTGGCTATTCCTCCTATTTTGGATATTGTGGATGATGCTTTTCGGAGGCTAACTTAACTCCTGACTCTTTTCCTCCAGCTCCTGTTAAGCCAGACAGATATTATAGGGTTCCTGATTCCCACCAGTTTTTATACAAGAATCCTACTGCTGATCCTAAAACCATTTCTCAGGGTCCTAAGGGGGTTAAGGCCGCTTCTGCTAAAAACCCTATTCCCACTGAGAAGGATTCTAGATCTTTAGAAAGATGGGGCAAAAAGTGTACACTTCTGCTACTTTGTCTATTAGGGCTTTAAACTGTCAAGTTTCATATGCTAAAATACCAGCAATTTCTTCTGTCTGTTTTAAAACAAAAGCTAACTTCCATTTCTGCCTGTGCAGATAAGGAATTACATGACTTAATGCATGCCACTGAATAAGTTGGGAAGCATGGTTTACACTGTGGATTTGATGCCTTGGAGGCTTCTTGTAGGGCTGCCGCCTCTGGCACAGTCATTAGAAGGCATGCATGGTTAAAGGAACAAAACTTGCCAGATCAGGTAAAAGCTAAATTATTGGATGCTCCTATTCAGCATAATGTTTTGTTTGGATCTAAAGCTGAAGAAGTGATAAAGAAGATGGAGGACAAGGCAAAATCCATGCAAACAGTTAAAGATTTCTTACAAGTACAGCCACCCAGATTTAGTAGGAATTGGCCTACAAAAAATTGGTCCTTTCCCAATTCAGACAGGCCTCAGAGGGGTAGATACAGACGCTCCCGAGGAAGGCCTCAAACGCAAGCCTCTTATAGACCAAGACAGTGGACTGCTCCCACCCCTAGGGGAGGAGAGGACAGGTCGCAAGCTCATAGAAAACAGACTCAATGACTCCCTCTGTTGGGCTGCAGGAACTTCTTTCCTGGAAGCCCCTCTCGGAGGAAAGCTTTCTTTTTCACCTAAATTGGACTCGTATAACCCAAGACAAGTGGGTTCTGGATGTGGTTTCAAGAGGTTACAAATTCCATTTTCATACCCTACCAAGACCAAGCGGATGGCCAGATCTTCCAAAACATCAATGGTTAGAGGCCTTAAACCAAGTGGAAGCTCTCTTGGCTATGAAAGCCATAGAACTGGTTCCACTTTCAGAGATGGGACAAGGTTTTTACTCAAGGCTCTTTCTAGTCCCCAGAAAGCAAAATTCATGGAGACCCATTCTGGATCTGTCAGTCTTGAACACTTTTCTCGAGATACCAAAATTCAAGATGCTTACTCTACAGCAGCTTCTTCCAATGCTGACCAAAAATGCATGGATGGTAACTTTGGATTTAAAGGAGGCATATTTACACATTCCCATCAGGCAGGAATGCAGAAAATACCTCCGGTTTAAGGCCGGATCAAGGCACTATCAATTCTCTGCACTGCCCTTTGGATTGTCTACTGCACCCAGGGTCTTCACCAAATGCCTGGCTCCAGTAGTAGCTTATTGCAGACTCAAGGGAATTCAAATTTACCCTTATCTGGACGACTATCTTATTCAGGCAGACAGCAAGGATGTCTTACTCCAGCATCTAGAATTTGTTCAGAATCTTCTCAAGTTCCTAGGATTCACTGTAAACATAAAAAAGTCAAATTTGACACCCTCACAACAGATAATTTTTCTGGGTGCTTTTCTAAACACAACAACCCAGATGGCTTTTCTGACATATGAAAAACAATTACAGCTGGCTTCAACTTTCAAAACCTTGGCAACATTAACTCAGCTATCTGCAAGGAAATTCCTGCAGGCTTTGGGTTACATGGCCTCCTGCATCCTACTCGTACCATATGCAAGACTACATATGAGGAAAATACAGTGGTACCTAAAAAGTGTATGGTCTCAGCATTGCCACAGTTTAGACATACAGATCACCGTCCTGCCTTGTCTTCAGAAAGAATTCCTTTGGTGGTCCAAGGCATGTACTCTAAACAAAGGAAAACCCTTCTGTCTGCCTCCAGCCACTCAGATACTAACCACGGACGCTTCAGATTATGCATGGGGAGCTCATTTTCAGGGCAACTGTTTGCAGGGCCTTTGGACAAAGCATCAGAAGCACCTGCATATCAATTTAAAGGAAATGTTAGCCATTCAGAAAGCTCTATTGGCCTTCAGGAATCTTCTACAACCAGGACAACTACTGATACGGACAGACAACACCACAGTTATGTGGTACATAAACAAGCAAGGGGGATCTCATTCCTATCCCCTTTGCAGACTAGCCATGAATCTATGGAACACAGCTCTAGCTTGCAAACTGGACCTTCAAGCTCAGTTTCTACCAGGGAATCAAAACTTCCTGGCAGACAGTCTGAGCAGAAACCTGTCGGACCCACACGAATGCTGGACACTGAAATATTCAAGATGATTACAGCAGTCTGGGGATGTCCTCACATAGACCTCTTTGCATCCCACCTTAATCATCAATTACAGATATTTTGCACCAGGACATTCCACGAACTAGCCTGAAAAGTGGATGCACTATCATTCAGTTGGAGAAACCTCTCGGGGTATGCCTTCCCGCCTCTACCTTTTCTTCCACGGGTATTATTAAAGATCAAACAGGACAAGCCCAAGATGATAATCTTGCTGGCCCCAAATTGGCCTCAACAGTTTTGGTACCCAACACTGAAAAACCTTTGTCTGGAGCCCCCTTGGGTTTTACCACAGACTCCGAACCTTCTGTCCCAACACCAGGGTCAGGTTCTGCACTCCCATGTCAAAACTCTCAGCCTGGCGGCCTGGTTAATCCAGGGTCTATGATTCATTCTCTCCTACCCAAGCAGGTTATGGATGTCATTTTAGAAGCCAGACGTCCTAGCACTAGAAAATCTTATGCAGGAAAACGGAAAAGATTTTGTTCCTGGATGCAGGCTCGGGATTCAGATCCTCTTATTCCTAACATTCCTCTGATTTTACTTTACCTGACAGACCTCTTACATAAGGGTCTCTCTTTCTCTTCCATAAAGATACATGCCTCTGCTATTTCTGCTCATTATAATAAAGACCCTCCAATCTTTTCCCACCAGCTCATGAGACAGTTTCTCAGAGGAGCTAAGAACTTAAGGCCCCCTAGATCTCCACCCATTCCTGCTTGGGATCTCAACTATATTTTGGAAAAACTCACCTTACCTCCTTTTGAGCCTGCTGCCATATCTGACATCAAGTTTTTTATCTTGGAAGACAGCTATCCTGTTAACTCTGACCTCTGCCAGGAGAGTTTCGGAGTTCCAGGCTCTCATGGCTGTGGAACCTTATATTATTTTTCATCAAGACAGGGTGTCTTTAAGGACTAATCCTACTTTCATGCCTAAGGTGGTTACCAAAGTGGCTTTAAATCAAACTATTCACTTGCCAACTTTTTTTCCCCACTCCTCAAAATAAGGGGGAAAGGATCTTGCATTCCTTGGATGTACACAGACAACTATGTTTTTACCTGGACAGAACCAAGGACATCAGGAAATCGGAGCAATTGTTTGTTTCTTATGCTTCAAGTTCCCAATGTAAAGCTATTTCAAAACAGACCATTTCTAAATGGACTGCTCATGGAATCAGATTTTGCTGTTCACACCATGGAAAGCAAATCCCAGGGAGTATAAGGACTCACTCTACCAGAGCTGCTGCCACTTCAGCTGCCTTCCTCAGGGGAGTTCCTACCAAGGACATTTTGGAAGCTGCAACTTGGAGTTCAGTGCATACTTTTTTTAAGCACTACAATCTACCTCTTTACTCTAAGTCTAGGGCAGGCTTTGCTTCTGCAGTCTTGCAGGGCCTTTTAGCCGCCTCTCTTTATGACCACCTCCCTTTTATTCTGCTTTGGGATTCAACCCTACAGTCATGATTGCAACAGTGAAACACGATGAACATAGTACAGTTCTGTACACTTACCATAAATGTAGATGTTCGAGTGTCTTCACTGTTGCAGTCTGGGTTTCCCTCCCTCCTGTCCCCTCTTATTTTTTCTTTTGTGTGGTTCCTTTTTTTCATCCTTCTTCTGAGGTGTATTTGCAAAGGGTATGAGATCTTACTCATTTTGGAACTCCTGACATCTGGGGCAAGAAAAACTGGAGAGCATGGCGTCGGCTGTCAGCTTTGTACTCCTGGCGCTCTGATGTCAGGGAGCATGGCTGAGCAGCCGATGCCGGACCCAGACTTTGGGATTCTGGCCAAACGGGGACTGCCTGCCGGCAGGGGAGAACCCTACAGTCATGACTGCAACAGTGAAGACACTCAAACATCTACATTTATGGTAAGTGTACACAACTGTACTTTCCTGCTAGCATAAGGCCCCACTCCACCAGGGCAGCAGCTACATCTACAGCCTTCCTCAGGGGGGTGCAAACCAAGGAAATTCTGGGAGCTGCAACTTGGAGTTCAGTACACACCTTCACCAAACAGTATCACTTACCACTTTACTCTAAGACTAGAGCTGGCTTCACCACTGCAGTTTTGCAGGGCCTTCTAGCCTCTTCTAACCCTGTTTGATTCCACCTCCCATCCTTAGCTTTGGGATTCAACCCAAGTGTGATGACTGTAGCAGGGTAACATGATGAACATAGTACAGTTTTGGACCTACCATAAATGTAGATGTTTGAGTGTTCACCCTGCTGCAGTCCAGGTTACCCTCCCTCCATCCCCTCTGATCTAACTGAAACCTTCTCAATGTCTTTAAATCTGACACAACCTTTGTGGTGTATTTGCTTATAGCTGGAGGTATGCTTGGTTTGTGCTTCACTTTTATTATTGGTACTATGTAGTGACCTCCTATTTGGGGGGCACCTGACATCTGGGGCAAGAAAAACTGAAGAAAATGGCGTTGGATGCCTCTTATATACCCCTGGCGCACTGACATCAGGGAAGAAGCGACAGCATCTGATGCCGGACCAAGACTTTGGAACTCAGGCTGACTGCGGGACCACCTGACGACAGGATAACCCCAAGTGTGATGACTGCAGCAGGGTGAACACTCAAACATCTACATTTATGGTAGGTACAAAACTGCACTTTTCCAATGTTGATGATAAAAAAAATGTATACAAGATTAACCTTGACAAACATTAGTGGGTGCATTTATCACAAAAGCTGGAAATGGACATTTTGAAAAACTGCCATATGTAATTGGTGGGAGTACTGACTTCTTACCATATGGTGACACTTTCCATATTATCTTGGAATGTCAATGGTCTAGCAGGTGTAGACAAAAAGGAAAAAATACTTAACTATATTAAGAAATGCAGGTGAAAATAGCAATGCTGCAGGAGACACATTTGAAAAAAACTGAGCATGTGAATTTGATATTCTCCAGAATATCAGGGGCACAGGAAAAAAGGAGCACTTATATTAATTGCTAGAGGAGCCCCGATAGTGATAGAAGAGGGAAAAAAAAGAATAATGGCTTATTGTAGTAGTAAGGGGCTACTGGCATGTATTTATATTCTACCTAAAACTGTTATTTTGGAGGGTAAAAACTTTGGGAGAAACAATTAGCTTTCAGCAGGGAATATTACTTATAGATGGGGACTGGAATTTGATTTGCTAGAATCAGGATGTATCTGGGATGCCTAGAAGGAAAATATAACAAAAAGAGAGTAGATTTCTGAAGAAATTTGAAAAAAAAAATTGGTATAAAAGATGTGAGTGCAGTAGTAGGATCTCAAAGAGAATTTACATATTGTTCCCCAAGTTACAAATAACTGAGTGAGACGTGACATAAATTATATTTCGCAGGAATATGTTCATTTAATTGAGCATTTTGATACACATCCAATAACTGTTTCAGATCTTGCACCAATAATTACTAAGATAAAAATGCAGGGTAAGGAAGTAACTATGAGACAGTGGTGCCTCCCCACCTACCTGTTAAAAAGAGAGGAATTTAAGGAATGTGTAATGGAAATTGTCCAGGAGTTGTTAGGGAAGATAGAAAGTGCTCCCAAAATTAGAGCTAGTGAGTTTCGAAAGAATCTTGTTAAGCAACTGTGTTGTGATATAACTCCAGAACTTTAAAACTTTTGACACGACTTAGGCAATAAAAAGTAGAAAGGGTTGTTGCCAAACCTAGGGAACCTATAAGAAGAAAATAACCAGAGGTCCTTTAGAGGTTTCAGAGATATTTCAAAAATTTTATGAAAAATTGTATAAAGCAGGGTATGCATTAGTTTTATATATAGGTCAGGTGTGTTTTTGTCAACCAGATGAGAAGTTGTGGACAGTAATTAATAAAGAGTTGGAGGATTTTATTTGGGAGGGAAAGAGAGGAAGAATCAAGTGAAATAAGTTGATCCTCTCAGCAGAACAAGGAGATTTAGGATTACCTGATTTGAGGGGGTATGTTTTTATAGCTATACAGTTAAGGCTCTTATTCATATCACAAGCAGAAAGCTGCAATTCAGAGTGGAAAGGGGTGGTGATGAAGGGAGGGGGTAATTCAAGAAATAAGGAAAGAATGGGATTTTGGTTGCAGATCCTTAAGAATAACAACTGTACAAAATATTATGTTCATAAAGTAGCAGAGAACATCTGAAGAACTAAGCCAACACTGGAATAGAGGAAGGAGATGCTTCCAAATGGGCTGACTGCAATTAGGGGTACAGAGAATAGACAATAGGGGACTGGAATTTACTGGAGGAAGCTGGCAAAGGAACCACAGTATTTGGAACAAATAGAGAAGGAAAGGTAATAGAGTGGGAAGAGGCCAAAAAGACCTTTGGATTGCAAGCTAGTGATTGCTTTCCCGGTCAGGGGATTGATATCGGAGTACAGGCAGAGAGGAGAGGAAAGGGATAGGAGAACCTAAATGAAAGACCTGCACTGGTTTAGTTTTTAATTGAACCTAGAACAGAAGCTGCTGTTAAAGGTAAAATTTGAAGAGCATATAAAATATTGCACAATAATTATAGGAATGAATCAAAAGAGGTTAGAAAAGATTGGGAAGAGAGATTTGATATGCAATTCACAAACCAATGAAAAGACATATGTATAGCTCCCAAATATGCAACAAGGTCTAGAAGTTTTAGGATTTTTGCCTAGAAGTTTTTGCATAGATACTTTTATAGCCCAAGCAGACTCCAAATAATTTTCCCTCAGGTAGATGGCAAATGATGAAGGTGTGATGGTAAAGAAAGAGGCAACTAGAAACATATGCTTTGGGAGTGTAACGAGTTGGCAGACTTTGACATTTCCATATAGAGAACTGTGTCTGGAATACCGGGTGAGCAAATGAGTGTAACTAAGGAAATTATATTTTCGAGTTGGGATACAGGATCTGAATTACCCATACATACATAGTAAGACCTAGTTTAATTGTGGTGGCTGCCAAAAAAGGAATTGCTAGAAAATGGAGATGAAAACCTAAACCAACTATACTTGAAGTAATAAATATTGTAACAGAAATAAGAGAACAGGAAGTGTGATCTTTGGGAAGGAGCAGCAGTAAATTACATAGAAAGAAATGGAAACTGTGGGAATAATACATGCAAGAAAATGTTTTGGAAGCGAATGAGGTTTATGAGAAAGCAAGAAGTGAATAATTTATGTAATGTAATGATTATGGCATATGTAAAATATATGTAATGTATAATGTTTGTAAATGTGAACTTAATTTGGTTTGATTACTTTTATATAAATGTAAGTCTGCATATGCCACAAGTGGTAATTCAGTAAAGGTGTTATAAAAAAACAAACTAGAAAATAAATTCCGCTCCAGGGCTCCTTGAAAGCAGGCCTGGAAAACAGATGCATTTTCCTCCTCTTGGAAAGGAACGTTCCTTTATGCTTTTCCAGCCTTTCCACTGATATTCAGGGTAATTCTGAAGATGCATAAGGATGCCCCAAACATCATTGTGGTGATCCCCTTTTGGCCTAGGCAACACTGGTTCTCCATGCTTATGGAATTGTCCAATAGTAATTATAACAAGCTTCTTCACAAGACTGCATCTTCTCACAAAAGACGGGGAGTTTGATGTACCTTCGTCTCAATCAACTTCAGATGATTTTCTGGATGATTCTGTTGTAATACCTTTTAGGCACTTATTTCAAGAGGATGTGCAGCAGGTACTGAAGGAGGCAAGAAAGCCTTTTACTTGAAAATCCTATATTGGTAAGTGGAAGCAATTTTCTAGTGGGTGCCTAACAAGTAACCAGGGGCCCATTATGGATTTTTATACCAGTACTGTTCAAATATTTTATTCCTCTATAAAGGTTCATCTTGCAGCTATTGCAGAATATTTACCCATGGATCTCATATTTCTTCTCTTTTTGTGGTAAAACATTTTCTCAAAGGAGTTTTACAACTGAGACCTCCTCATAAGCAGGTTGTTCCTCCTTGAGATCTCAACTTTGTGCTGGAGAAGTTGACTTCTGAACCTGTCCATCAAGTTGTTTTAACGTTTTGACTTGGAAAACTGTACTAATTTCCCTGACCTCTGCAAGAAGAGTATCCAAGTTACAAACTCTAATGGTGGGTGAGCACTATCTGATTTCCACAAGGATAAGGTGTCTTTAAGAACAAGCCACTCATTCATGTGTAAAGTGGTTTAAGAGTTTATTTTGAATCAAGCCATCAATCTCCCAATTGTCTACTCAGAACCTTAAAAATAGGCAGAAAGGATTTTGCATACTCTGGATGTGCATTGGCACCTCAGGTGCTTTCTTGAAAGAACTACACCCTTCAGAAAAGCTAATCAGCTATTTATTTCTTATCAAAGGACAAAAAAAGATATTGTGTGTCTAAACAATTTCTAAGTGGTTGTCCTCTGCTATTGCTTTTTGTTATTCCTACCATGGTAAATCCATTCCAGGCAGTATCAAGGCACATTCTACTAGAGCCTTGTCATCTTCTATGGCGTATGGAAAAGGGGTGGACTCTGGAAGCATTCTAGAGCCTGCTGCATGGCAGGGATGTAGCCAGGGCATTCCATTTTGTACTCACAGTCACTTCTTGCTGCACCCCCAACACACACACACACACACACACACACACACACACACACACACACCTAGTACTACTAAATGTGTACGTGTCATAAAATGGTGCTCCCCAGGCACTTAATAATGCTTGTATCATTTTCAACCACTCCCTTTATACCTACTAAATATATTGTTGTTTTGGATTAACAATTCTGTCTGTAAGCGAGGCATTAATTTAAATGGTCATAGGCGTATCATTCCTGAAAAAGACACATATTCAGAAAAGTGTACTGTGTAGAGTACAATAGGTAGGCCTGTCTACACCCTTGCTACATGGTCATGTGTGCATACTTTTACAAAGCATTGCAAACTGGATTACTTTTCTAGGTCCGGAGCTAGTTTTGCTAGGACTATTTTCCAGGGACTCCAAGATTCATATGTTTCCTTCCTTCCAGGTTGGATTGAGTTTCGTAATCAACCTGTATAGCCTGAAGGCTGCTGCAGTAGTATGGAATGATGAACATAATACAATACAGTTGTGTAAGTTGCGCTTATCCATAGCAGTAGATGTTCGATTTTTCTCACTGCTACTGTAGACCCCCCGTCTTGTACGTAGTTGTAGTCGGAATATAAAGTAGAGTTTTGTGAGTTTGTACTTCATATATTTATTTGTTGTTATTGCTTGTTTGAGTCAGGAGTGTTAGGCTCTTTTCTGTTTGTATGGGCAAGAAAGTCCTGAAGAAATCTTCACTCTTGACAGCTGATTTCCCTCCTTGATACTAGACAATCCACAGTCAGAGCGAAGGTGTGGTGAGAGGGTGAGGTAGAGCTTTTTGAAGTTGGCTGATTGTTGTTTCCTAGGCAGGAAACAACCTATATAGCCTAAACACTGCTGCAGCAATGAGGAATTTGAACATCTGTTATGGTTAAGTGCAACTTACACAACTGTAGTTTATGAAGCGTAAGTTGGCAGCTTAGATCTGCTTTCAGATAAACAAGAAAACACCGTTCTTTTGGCTAGGTTTAGTGGCAGCAACCTGGAAACCTTTGCATGTATTTCTGTAATTACTGTTTTTTTTTCTTCTTCTTCTTCTTTAAAGGAAATCTGGCAAAATAGGAGAACAAAACAAGCAGTTTTTGAAAATGACTTCAATTTAATCCCATCAAAAACAAGCCCAGTTTCTGATAGCTGTGTGTAAAACTGGTGCAAAGTAGGTGAAGTTTAGAGTAGTATGCACACCTTTTTTAAGATTTTCAGTCTACAGGGACACAAACCTACATTGATACACAAGAAGTCCAGAACTGTGTGTGGAAAATGAGAAGGTGAATATCTGCCCTGTTCATGTGCACCAGAAAGCAAGTGTTGGCCCAGTACCATGAGAAAATGGAGTTGTGTGGCTTATGAGCAACAAAGAAATAATCTGTAGAGAAGGCCATCTCGGTAAAATAATAGTTTCCTGCTTTTAGAGATAGAATGCATCAAAGGCTGAAGGCAGCCCAAGCAGCAGGAAGGTAACTCCATAAAAATGAGTTTCCAATGAGTCCCTGGTTTGGGGCTGAAGTCTTAAGTTCCCCGTGTTATTTATGAAATAAGTTTTTTACATTTCTTTTCTGTTTAATTCAAATGAAATGCAACATTCTATGAGTGATATGGATATAAAGTAAGAATACAATTTTTTTCCCCTTATTTGATATACTATCAAGGCTTTTTTTATGTTGGAAGCATGTTGCATGTTAGAGTTTACTGATGGGTGACCAGGAATGAGTTATTGTACTATCTCCGTACTTTTCTGATGTAGGAAGCATGTACAAGTTTGCTGGTGGGTGATTAGGAGTGAGTTATTAAAAGGAAATTAAGGAAAGACAATCAAAAGTTTTGATCAGGGATGCTGTGTAATGAACTGTCTAAAAGTGTAGCTGCATACAGAAGTTCCCCATTAGAAGTCCTTGGGAAAGTTTGAAAAATTTTTAGTAACATAATATGAATGTGTTGCTCATTTCTTGCAGCTGTTTATATAGGTATTTGTAAACATGCACTAACAAGTGGTCCCAGATGATATTGGATCTTTGAGGAATATTTTTAGGCTTACTACTTGTGTGTGCATTCTTCTGGGTGTGTTCATTTATACTGGATATGTAATGTTTCCTATTTGTAGTATAAGGACAAATCTGGAAGTAATGTAACAGATAAGACATTGCCAGTTTAATATTGTACAACAAAGGATGTTCTTCGTGTTTCACTGCTGCCATCCTAACCATTGGGTTATCCATGCTGTGGTAGCCCTCAGTCGGTCCGAATACCAGAGTCAAGGTTTTGTGCATCAGCGGCTGTCGCTTGCTGGCTGACGTCAGGTCATCCGAGCTATAAAGGAGAGCAAGCGACTCCATTACCTCGGTCTTTCTTGCCATGTAGCCCCTAGCAGAAACAATTCGCAACAGTGCCAGTCGGCTGTTTCCAGATTTCAAACTTCAGCTGAAAATGTTTAAAGCTAAGTATCCCATTGGGGATCCTTCCTTTTTCTTGCACTAACCGATGTCCGAAAAAGTCAATAACTGTCTCGCCTGTGGAAAGCAATTACCACACTGAGACTTCCATTCTTACTGTGTCATTTGCTTAGGCCGAGATCACGACATAACACCGCTGTCGGTTCTGTGCCCTCTTTAATGCTAGAACTATTCGTCATAGTGCTCTGTTTGTACCCACATATTTTCATCTTCTGTCTAGGATTACCGATATGGCGTCCATCAGTCAGCAAACTGCAGATCTTCTGAAAAAACATAAAGAAAAGGATAGAGACAGACTGCATAATGCCAAGCCTTTAAAGGCTCATCAGTTCTTCGGAATTCAGTGAGGCGCTTTCGCAGCCCCTGATGCCCGACTTGATTACTGTACAGGCCTCTACTGAGAACCTTTTAGATTCCTTTATGCCCGCAGAAAACTGCATCGTCTAACGAGCCTTCAGCTGTCTCTGCCTCAGTTGAGTCCGGAGCCACCGGCTTCCAAGGACACCACTCGCACTTTGGAATTCTCTTCAAGGGCTTCGCCCTCTATTCCGACTAACACACTGTCAGCACCGAGGGATACTCTTCAGGCCAGACTTAAAGCTACTCCAAAGAAAACAGCAAAAAGTCTCCATTCCACTACTCCTCCCCCTCTTCAAACTAGAATGCTTAAAATGGTGGAGGATCTCATCACTTTCATCCGGAGTAATCAGGCCACACCAGCCAAAAGGAGAAGGGAACCTTCTGCAGACATCCGATCAGATTTAGACTCAGTGGGCTGCTGACGCCTCTGTTTTTGAAGAGGAAAATCCTCTTACTGCCTATAAAGACTCAGATGCAGAATAATCTATTCCTTCTGCATTGCCTCTGGAGGGCTTTTCCTTTGGGGAAACCCTCCACACCTTCAGTGAACACTTCCAATGAGAATCAATGGATTTCCCTCAATCCAAGAAAAGACTAAGAGAGTTTCTGGACCTACCCCAGCACAGGCTTATGTCCATCCCACCCATCTTGGAGGTGGTAGATGTTTACCAAGAATCCAGCCTTACCCCTGACACTCTTCCACCTGTCCCCAGAAAACCTGACAGATACTACAGGGTACCTGACTCTCATAAATTCCTCTACAGAAAATCCTATGGCAGATCCAGAGTTGATTACTCAGGGACCTAAGGGTGTTAAGGCAACCTCTGCAAAGAATCCCAGTCCCTCAGACAAAGAATCCAGGGCCCTGGACAGATGGGGTAAAAAAGTATGTACCTCTGCAACTTTAACTATAAGGGCTCTCAGCTGTCAGTTCCATATGTTAAAATATGCACACTTTGGAACTTTTCAAACAGGAAATGTCTGCTTTTCCAGATTTTGCCAACACTAAAGAGATAGCAGAATTACTGCACTCTTCATCTCAGGTGGCAAAGCACTCCTTGCACTGTGGATTTGACACCCTAGAAGCTTCTAGCAGGGGAGCACTGACAGGATCTGCTATCAGAAGACATGCATGACTGAAGGAACAACTTCTCCCTGATCATGTCAAAGCTAAAATCATGGATGCACCTCTTGACAAAGACCGCTTGTTCAGACAGAAAACTGAACAGGTTCTTAAAAAGATGGAAGACAAAGCAAAATCCATGCAGACTGTTAAAGATTTTCTTCAAGTAGAACCTCCTAGGTTCAGCAGAAATTTTCCCTCTAAACACTGGTCCTTTCCTGCACCAAACAAGCAGGCACAGGGCAAAACCCGTAGGGACAGACCCACCAGGACTAAAAGTCAGGGCCAAGAAAGAACAAAAGAGTGCCCCCCCCAAACACTAGAGCGGGGAGTTCAAAAGCAATCCTGTATGGAAAAAACTCTCAATGAACTAGCTTTCCCATCTCTGCCTGCCTCCACCACACCAAAAGCTAGGAGGAAGGCTAGCTCTATGTAGAGAAAATTGGAACTCTATAACAAAAGATCAGTGGGTCTTAAAAATCATTGCTCAGGGGTACAAATTAAATTTCCAAGAACTACCTCCTCCAAGAGGGTACCCAGACCTACCTCCAAACCAGTGAGCAGAAGCAGTAAAACAAGTGCAAAACCTAATATCCCTAGGGGCAGTAGAACTTGTATCTCCAGAACAAGTTGCAAAAGGATTCTATTCCAGACTATTCCTTCTTCTCAGGAAAGAGGGGACTTGACGTCCCATCCTGGACCTATCCTTTCTCAATACCTTCCTGGTAATCCCAAAATTCAAAATGCTTACCTTACAACAGCTTCTACCAATGCTGCCAGTCAAAGCTTGGATGGCCACCTTAGACCTAAAGGATGCTTACCTGCATATCCCAATAAGGGAATCATGCAGAAAATTCATGTGCTTCTGAGCTGGATAACTACACTTTCAATTCTCTGCTTTGCCCTTTGGCTTATCTACTGTTCCCAGGGTATTCACCAAATGTCTAGCTCTTGCCATTGCCTTTTGCAGGCAAAACTATATACAGATTTACCCTTACCTGGACAACTGTCTCATCCAGGCAGACTTCAAGCAACTGCTCCTGCAGCACCTCTCATTTGTAAAAACTCTACTCACCCCTCTGGGGTTCACTATCAATGAAAGGAAATCAAAACAGACACCTACCAGGAAAATCATATTTCTGGAAGCCTTACTGGACACAGAACAGCAAATGGCCTTTCTGTCCCCAGAAAAACAAAGTTTCCTACCAAAATACTTCACTACTTTGGCCACCCAAACCCAGCTTTCTGCTAGGAAGTTCCTACAAGCTCTAGGGTACATGGCCTCATGCATCCTCCTGGTACCTCTGGCCAGACTACACATGAGAAAGATTCAGTGGTACCTAAAGAACCTATGGTGTCAGCACTCACAACCTCTGGACACCTCCCTGCCTGTGATCCCTTGCATAAGATCTGAGTTCCTCTGATGGGCCCAGGCCTGTGCTCTGAACAATGGACTTCCATTCACCCTCCGTCCATCAGACCAGACCATAACTACAGATGCTTCGGACATAGCCTGGGGCACCCACCTAGAAGGCAGCTGTGCCCAAGGTCTCTGAGACACACAAATACTACTCTTGCACATCAACCAAAAGGAAATGATAGCAGTACAAAATGCTCTGGCATCCTTCAAACCCTACCTCAAACAAGGGGTTCTTCTCATAAAAACAGACAACACCACAGTTATGTGGTACATCAACAAACAGGGAGGGACTTAGTCTTACCCCCTGTGCAGTCTAGCCATGAACTTGTGGCTAACAGCCTCATCCATGGGAATACATATTGTAGCCCAATACCTACCGGGCGTCAGCAACACCCTGGCAGACCACCTAAGCAGAAACTTGCTGGACCTACACGAATGGCAAATACACAGAGACATTTTTCTACAAATTACCCACACATGGGGGACCCCCCAGGTGGACCTCTCTGCCTCTCATTTAAATCATCAAATACAGAAATTCTGCTCCAGGGAGTACCATCACCTGGCCCGGAAGGTTGATGTCCTGACCTTCCCTTGGAATACCCTCTTTGTGTATGCATTCCCACCTCTACCTCTCATTCCAAAAGTACTAATCCAGATAAGGGAGGAAAAACCAAGAGCAATACTCATTGCCCCAGATTGGCCCAAACAGCATTGGTCCCCACTGCTGTGCAGCCTATCTCACCAGCCCCCCTGGCAGCTACCTTTGATGCCTCACCTGCTATCCCGGGGGGGGGGGGTGACAATGCTGCACTCAGACACTCAAGCTCTCAGCATGGCTTATTCTACCAAAACCAACAAGGAATCTGTGCCAAGCAAGCAAGCCCTTGACATCATTACAGGAGCCAGAAGGCCCAGCACCAGAAAATCTTATGCTGGAAAATGGAAAAGATTCTGCTCCTGGAGCCAGTCCAAGGGGGCAGATGTACATCTGCCCTTCATTCCTCTTATTCTAGATTATCTTGCTGAACTTCTTAATAAGGGCATCTCCTTCTCCTCCATAAAGATCCATGCCTCTGCCATCTCGGCACACTTTGATACAGAACAGCCATTGTCCTCCCACCCTCTTATCAAACAATTCCTTAGAGGAGACTCTAATGTCAGGCCTCCCAGAAGACAGCCCACCCCAGCCTGGGACCTGAAATATGTTTTAGAAAAGCTTACACTGCCTCCCTTTGAGCCTGCAGCATCCTCAGAACTAAAGTACCTCCCTTGGAAGACTGCCTTTCTCCTGGCTATTACTTCAGCCAGGAGAGTGTCAGAGCTTCAAGCCTTAATGGCCATTGAGCCATTTATCATCTTCCATGCAGACAGGATCTCCCTGAGAACCAATCCCTCCTTCATGCCAAAGGTGGTTTAGGATGTTACAAAAAACCAAAACCAGATAGCGGGGAGACCGCAACCACAAGAAAATTTATTGTATTAACGTCAAAAATAAACACACAACGTTTTCGTCAGAATAAATATCCAACTTCAGATAAAATGCTGTTCCACAAACAATGCATTTAAATACTCCATTTGGGTATTACATAGCCAATCAGATCCATCAATTAATTTACTATAATTGCCTTTTAAAGGCAAAACCCTAAAAAAACTTAATATAGGCTGTTGTCATAACAAATAAACTTAAATTTTTACATAAAATTGCATATCCTTGCATATCAAAATTGTCCAGACTTTATTAAAAAACTTGATATTGTAAAAAATGTTTTTTTTTAAAACATGTATATATAAACATATAATAATAGAATCATAAAAATATAAAATTATAGTTTAGCAGCCTTTAGTTTCAATAATGGTAGAATAGATATAT